>NC_136524.1:32531532-32584032 GCF_053919585.1 Euprymna scolopes | reverse complement strand
GAATATCCGGTTTCAGGCAATCGTAAACGCCGGAACATTGTCGGGGAGAAATCATCTATCTATCTATCTATCTATCTATCTATCTATATATATATATATATATATATATATATATATATATATATAAGCGAGAGTGTGTGTATGTATGTATGTATGTATGTATGTATGTGTGTTCGCTTTTTGTGTATGTTTACAAAAGGCTTTTTTCGCCGTGATTCTCGGTTGGCTCGCTCCTTCTTAAAACTTTTTATATGCTGTCTAAATAATAATATCTACAACTAAGGAACTCTGGTCGTAGCTATCTTTAATTTACCCGACTTCTACAAGCTATTTTCAAGAAATTTTTTGATCGCCGCGTAGCGGGGAAAAGAGAAACTGGCTTCCAGCGCAAAACTAGGTCAAACATCACGCGACTTAATGTTATCGCGCCTGTTAATTTCGTTTTATAAACGTCAACTTAATAGACTTATCAATTCATCTATTCTCGTGGTCGAGATGGTTAGGTTGCAGAGTTTGTTTTTCCATTTCCTTTCCACCTCCGCGTCAGAGGTTCGGGGTTCAAGCCTACCTTTCTACTAAAACGTTTTTTCTTTTACACCTCCAAACATCCGGCCAACGTTTTTTTTTTAAACAAGGTTGTTTTGATCTAACCCCCCAACACACACACACTTCCAAACACCCATGTAACGCCGGGTACCCCCCGCTAGTTAATTCTAATTCAGAAATCGAAAAGAATATGTTATGTTTCTGTATGTAATCATCCAGTTACGGAGTATTTAATCTCACTATAGTAGAAAACTGAAGAATAGTACCCGGTGACAACTGATACCAATGGTAGGATTAAATATATAAAGATAATAATGTTGCGATTGGTGGTTCTCCACAGGTGAAAAGTAGTATTTTAATATCACGACTGACTGTGTCTAAAATGGCGTTTAAAAGTTACATAAGATGGTGGGTAAAAGTTTAAACATGATAAATTTGTATGTGACATCTGTTATTGCAAACCTACTGTAATTTGGTTAAGAGGGGAGTTTCTGCAATCAAAAGATTATATACGGAATTTTTTTTTAAAGTGACTTTCGATACGTAAAATAGTTCGCTCAGAAGAAGATATTGTTATATATCGAAAGCCTTATCATATTGAGAATAACAAATTATTTTTCACTTTGAAATTGTTTCTAAATACCGTTGCACGTTCCTCTGAGAATACCTGCTTCCACCCCCTCTGCTGTTACGAACATATTGGTGATCTTCAAGTCTTTAAAACGTATAAGTCTGGCCGATGTGTTATACACTTGTTTAAATAAAGTTATGCACGTAAATAAAGTTTAAACGAAGAAATGTTTACAGCTTTCGAAGCATCATGTATTTATGAATTTTTATGATAGAAAGTGAAATCAAACAGTGGCGCAATTTTAAAATAAAATAAAAATCATTTTTTTTTTTAATTTTTAAAGCAACTTTCGATGTTTAAAATATCTCGCTGCAAAGAAGGTTTTTATATATCGAAAGCCTTAGCATGTTAGAGGAATACTAATAAATGAGTTTTCTATCACCCATTTACATGGTATACAATTATCTGCCCTGTTCTCTTGTACAACTTCTTGTGATCTTTTGCTTTGTAACAAATTTCTGTATGTAGCTATTTTCCTCGTTGTAATTTCCTATTTTCTAGAAAGATTTGGATATTAGCGCAACCTTTTCCGGGCCGCCTATTTTTTTAGGAAATGCCTTTTTCTTGAAAGAACATGCTTCTCCAAGCCTGCGCTTTCCTACAATGCATTTTTAAGAACTACTGACATATTCTTCTCCAATATTTCGCTTTCTGTTTGCGATGTTTCTTTCCCACTGGTCAAATGTTCTCGTTCTCTTTCTTCTAGTCAAATTTGAAGAAGCTTAGAAAATAAAATATTATAGAAGTTTGACTTTAATGACCAACAATGATCTAAGTGCTCATTGATTTGCAAGTCTGTAAAAATTAAAACAAATAAAAACATAATTAAGTAAAGAATTTAAAGAATATATATCGCCTTAAGTATCCACATTTCAACAGAATGTATGATATTTTGTTTGAATTTTTTTTTTAACTGGAGATACAAAAATAGGTAAATATATAAATCTTAAAAAATACTTTGCAAGGATGTGATATTTCCTTTCCTTATGAGGGAAATGGCTTCCATAATGTTTTATTGTTAAAGTGTTTTTTTTATTCAATAAGTCAGAAAAAGAAAGGCTGTTTATGGAAATTTTCAAACGACATAATGTTCGAATTTGTCCGAATAGTCTTGAAACAATTGTAACTAATATTGAAATACACTATTTGTTGCTATCAACACATTCTTTGAAATCTTGTTTTTTGTTAAAAACAATATATATATATATATATATATATATATATATATATATATATATATATATATATCAGTGGCGACTCTAGCCTATTATTGCTTGTCGTGCCCCCCCCTGCCCTTTGTAAACTTTAGTTCCCAATCCGTGGTCCGTGGACCCAAATAAGTAATCATAGTTGCTATTGCGTGATTCTCCATTGCATAGCACAGATTGAATAACGTACCTTGCATGGTGTTTGTTTTTGTTTTTTTGTGAACAATCAAGATACTATATAATTTGTGGTCTTGTTGATACAGTAGATAAGATATTTTTTCCCTTTCAAATGTATAGAAGAAAAGAGATATTCATTACTATGAGTAGAAAAATATGTTTATTAGAATAAAGAAATTGATGACAATGACAACTAACCAGGTTAGCAAAAGATACAAAGAATTCGTAAATAAAGTCCGTGGTAAAATTGAATGTAGTGAAGCGACTGAAATATTTCGGCAACTGTAGTAATGTTCTCCAAAAACGGCGATTAAATTTTCCCATAGAATAAAAGGTAATATTGATGAATAAAGTTGGGTTTAAATAGCTGTGAAATGATGGATGCAGCAAGAAAAGTTACATACAGGGTTTTTATGAAAAAAAATTACAAAGTATTTACGTATCACTACGGAATTCTACGAAGGTTTATTGGATTGACGGGTTTCTTAGTATTAATATGAAATGACTTAAAACCCGTACTTTTCGTAGATTTCTATGATTCAAAATTCACGAAAAAAAAATTCCTCAAAAACAAATTCACTCTTATTCAAAACCTGTTCTTTATTAATTAATGAAACAATAACTTCATCACTGATGTTTATTTACAATCTGATACACACGCGTGGTTATGTTTACACAGAACTATTCGTGCTACTACATATTGCAACAGTAGTAGTAATCGTTCTTCATGTGTTTATGCGTATGTATGTGTCTAGAGATCTCTCCCCCTCTCTCTCTCTCTCTCTCTCTCTCTCGGTCCCTCATCCTCTTCCTAAAACAGACATCAGCAGGCTCGATCGTGCTAAATATTTTAGGCACTATAAGTGGGCTTCACTTTGCGGGTGATTACAGAAAAATCTGGATTTCTCTAACATTATGATTATTACGAGTAAAGGTTTGGCTTGGCACGAATTATGGACGTTCAACGTCATAGCCGCTGTTATGGAGTTTTCAATGAATCTGGCGGTGGCCGGACCAAGACAACCCGCTCAAAACAGCATCCTTGTATTATTCCCAGATATATTTATGAATTTTTTGCTACTTAGTTATCGAAACTTGAATAGATATGTAATTTAATTGAGATCAGACTAAGTATGTTTGCTTGAAATTAATGGATGATTTTTTAATCCATTTTGAATAACATTAACCGAATTATTGGTCGTGCCGGGCACGAGTGGCACTAGTCCCATCTCCGCCTCTGATATATATATATTCAGAAGTTGGGAAAATTATATAATTATTTCTATAATCAAACGACGTCGCAGCTCACAAGAGCATTGACAGCCAACAAACCGGAATCCAATACTTGAGTTTCGCCCTCATTTGGGTTAATCAGTTCGGATATGCCTCACTGGTGAGCCCAAATGAGGGAGAAATTCGAGTCTGTGACGTCTGGTTTATTGGCTGTCATGGTTCTTGTAAGCTGCGCCGTTGTTTGGATGTGGAAGTTTGCTTGGGGCTTTGATGGTTAATAAATAAGGAAAAGCATAAGAAGGCTAAACGCATAGCGGTTCTTGTATAGCTTTTTTTATACGAGCTTTTTTTTTTTATATCGTCACATATTCATTTACTTTCGAGATCAACCATAGATACAGAGCAATAAAACAGACTGGATGTTTGAGATAACCAGAGTAGCACACCTTTCTGTCATCTCGGTTATTTCAAACAGTAAATCTATTTTATTGTATCTATGGTTGATCTGAAAAATAAATAGATATATGACGATATAAAAAATACAAGTTCTACAAGATCCTCTTTCATTTGTGCACACGTCACATCATTTTAACACCCGGTTCCCTGCATTGCTATAGCCTTCTTATACTTATTAACACACACACACACACACACACACACACACACACACACACACACACATATATATATATATATATATATATATATATATATATAGAGAGAGAGAGAGAGAGAGAAGAAAGAGAAAGAGAGAAGGGGAGAGAAATAGAAAGAAAGAGAAAGAGAGAAGGGGAGAGAAATAGAAGGATATATAGATAAATAGATAGATTAGCTCAGCTAGGAACAGACTAAGATAAAGAGACAGATAGAGATGAACAGACAGATACATATGCAGATATAAATAAGTAGGTAGATAGACTAATATATATATATATATATATATATATATATATTAGTCTATCTACTTATTTATATCTGCATCATCTATATATATATATATATATATAGAGAGAGAGAGAGAGAGATAAATAGATAGATAGATAGATAGATGATGGCTAGATGGGTGGGTGGATGGTGAATGCAGAGGAATATAGAGATAAATAGATAGATAGATAGATAGATAGATAGATCTGGTTCGAATGAAATAAATAGTTATTTCTGACCAAACTGATCTCTTTCTCTCTCTCTCTCTCTCTCTCTCTCTCTCTCTCTCTCTCTCTCTCTTTCTCTCTCTCTCTCTCTCTGGTTGTGTGTGTGTGTGTGTGCGCGTGCGCGTGCGGAATGATCTTTACCAAACTACCATTTCATTTTTTGGTTTAGAACTTTGAAACTTGATATATGCGTTATTCGGACCTGTGGAACAAATCTTCATAGTTCTTTTTTTACGACGTTTTGGTCAGCTCATCCTCTGGCCTTTGTCAGGTGGTTAACCACGACGGGATAGGAATGCTGAGTCTCTTAACTGCATTCTCAGTAATTACTGCCTTCCATAGTTGTCGTTGTCTCACCACGTTTTTTTGCCAACATCCTTTGGCCAGCTTTAGGTAGAAGTGAAACCGCTATCTTCAAACAATATCCCATCACAATTAATCACCTGACGAAGGCCAGAGGATTAGTTGACCAAAACGTCGTAGAACAACAACTATGAAAATAAGGACAGCAGTCCGCAAATAAATAAATATACACATTACTCATCTCAAAGGATTCCAATAATAAAATAAAATCCGATTTGGTTGTTACCCAAAAAAAAAAGCTGCTAAGGGGTCAACATTAATTAATTGTAACTTGGTAGGTGTAAGTCGAGTTTATACACATCCTCTACGTGTGCACAAATGTACATTTTTATGCTTAACTGTGTTATGGCTCGCAAGTAGCCACAAAAAGGACAAAACAACGGAGAACGGTTTAAACATGTATTACATGAAAAACGGAAAAGGTTACAAACACAAAGTTACAAACGAACAGTGTAGGCAATTCACAGCGCATGCGAAAGTCGCTCTGGAATTAGATCTCCGCCTGGTACCGTCATGCGTAAAGATAATATCGACGATAGATTAGTCCATTTGAAGGGTGGTTTTGTAAAGTTTTGATATGCAAGTGTCGTTAGCTCAGATGGTAGTGAATACCGCTGGAGAACTGAATGTCTTATTTTTGATTCAAGCTGATAGCACTCAAGTGATATTAAAAAAAAAAACTTTTGAAATAACTATTATATAAAGGTTACAATAGAATGATCAATAGAGAATCGGCTATATACAAATACAAAAATACGAGAATCGGCTATATATACATATATATATATACATATATATATACATACATATATATATGTATATATATACATATATATATATTTATATATATACATATATTTATATATATATATATAACTACTTCATTTATTCACATAAAATTAATATACAAAAATATACATTTATGCGTAAACTTTAAGTATTTACTTCAACAGTGCTCAATACGTAGGTAGAGCTAGTTAGTAATTTATAAAATATATATGGCGATTAAGCTACACTGAATATTCCGCGTTTCATCCACTCTAGGATTCGTCAGGCTTATGCTGAAGAATCCTAGAGTGGATGAAACGCGAAATATTCAGTGTAGCTTTATCGCCATATATATTTTATAACTTACTATATATATATATATATATATATATATATATATATATATATATATATATATATATGCGAGAATCGGCTATATGTGCATAAAAAATAGAGAATTGCCTATAAAGAGAAAATAGAGAATAGAAAATAGAGAATACAAAACAGAGAATAGAAAATGTATAATAGAAAATAGCTATATCTCTCTCTCTCTCTCTCTCTCTCTCTCTATATATATATATATATATATATATATATATATATATATATATATATATACATACGATAATCGGCTATATACAAATACGAAATATGCACTACTTGAAATATCACACATAAGCGTATTTTACGACCGTGCTACGCCGAGCGGCCTGTTAGTAAAAATAAATAAAATTGAATAAACTGAGATAGATAGATAGATATTGATCTTTATATCAATAAATCTATTCCTTTAAACTCTTTCTGCATCATGGTAGTTTTCTTTTTAAACAGTTGCTTTCATCCATTTATCCCTTGGCCAACCCATACCCGACAATCAGCATTCCTCTAACTTTCCTTTCTTACCTGAAAAGGATTTTTTTAATCATGTTAAAAGTCATACCACTCATCTCCAGGTACAAAAGATTTGTAAATGCAGCAGTCAGGCCAGTTGTCCTGTCACGTCATTGTAATTGTGCGATGAGAGCCATCTGTTGCAACGGACATTAATAGCGACAAATAACTCCCCTTTTCATGCTATTCGCTTTTTTTTTTCTTTGCCCGCTATTGTATACCAGCCATACAATGGGTTGACCGCACGCACCAAGTCGCCTTTCTCTGTATCTCTTGTTTTAATGGCCGACACACAAGGAAATTGACGCTCTCCGTTTCCCTAACCTTTCTCCATCTTTCCCTTTCTTCTACAGAACCCAGGGTACATGCATCAAGTTGATTAGTCCTGAAGAATATTTTTAAGAGGGTATTCAATAAATATTTAAAATAAATAAATAAAAGATTACATGAATGAAATCATGGAAGAAATATCTTCCAAAGACAAAGAAAAATGTTTAAATGTTGTTTTTCACTCTGCAAGGGAAGAACAAAAAATATTTTTAAAAATAAGAAACAGAAATTCCCTAAAAGATTGCTATCTATATTCATTGGAATTGATGCGCTATGGTTTTGGTTTTTCCATATGCGCTGATGAGTTCCTGTCTACAAACTCCGAGCACATACAGCACCTGGTATTACCAAATGGTCACCCATTGTAGTATTGGCTACGCTTGACTTCGGTGACTTAACGGGAAATTGTGTGTCAACGTGATTACGCCATATCGTCACCGCTCATCAAGGTCCGTTGCCACGCAAGGATATTTTCATTTGTTTATTTATTTTGGTCATGGGATAGAAATGTAATATGACAGGAATATTATTTTAAATTGTACATTAGAAGTCAATCCACTCTTCTGAGAACATTATCGATGCTTTTTGTTCATATAAAATGTTATTTAGTGCAAAGCACGACGTCATATTTGAGGAGAACGTACTTTTATTTTGATAAATGCCCGAGTTACCAATATATAAAATACAGGGTGTATCAAAATACGAGGGAAGTTCCAAAACTAAGGCCTCCTATTTTTTTTTTTATTCCTTCCAAATTATGATGACTTAACTTATGCATTCATGACCTGAACTGCTCATCTCACTGTTTCAGGTATTGTCTATGTGAGACTCTAAGGAAGGGGCCCCTGTCTTGAACGTGTGTCAGAAGCAGAAATGCGTCATTGATTCCTGGCAAAAGTGCATTGAGAATGGTGGTGACCATGTAGAAAAATATATTCTGGACCACAAAGGGTTGCTCATTTAAATAGTAACACTCGTAGGTACATTTTTAGAAATCACACACACACACACACACACACACACACATATATATATATATATATATATATATATATATATATATATGTGGGCGTGTGTGTGTGTGTGTGTGTGTGTGTGTGTGTGGTTTAGATTATCACCATTATCTGAACAATCATGGTCATGAATTTGAACATTTGCAAACATGATTCGTCAATTACATTTGTCTTCTGTATTCAAAACTTTTCCATTGTACTCTGCGTAAAGGTTTTATCGCCATTCGAAGTGTGAGTACATGAATACACTTTTTGAGACACCTTCTAGAATACAAAACAGGCCAAAAATAGACGAAATGTGTGTAGGAATAAAAAAGATTTTAAAAGAATTTACAAACAAATTTAAAATGGAAAATTCTAAAAGAAACACCAGGTGGAAGCTTTGACAAAGAGAAGTGCAAATTGTGCTCAGAGGAAAATGCTCGGATTGCTGGATGATCAGATCTGCTGAATTAACACCGCAAACCTGTAAGTAAACCATTCATTATCAATGATAAATAACACACTATCTACAAGTAGCTCGGACCCTATGCACTGTTCATAACTTTATGTTCATATGTATATGTATATATTAAAAGTTTGACTCATGTCCATAACGCGCATTTCAAATGTTTAGACCCAAAATTAGCGGAGGAGTTTGCTAGAGTTTGCAAAGGTCAACTCTTTCAACTTTGACCTCTTCGCAGCCAAAATTTCACCCCAAAACTGATTAAAAAGCTTGCTGCATGTTTGAATACCCTTCATGTAAAATTTCAAAATTAGCTGAATAGTTTGCTAGAGACCGCAAAGGTCAAATCTTTTGAACTTTGACCCCTTGGTAGCCAACTTGTCGGCCAGAAACCTATTAAAAAGCTTGCCCTATGTCTGAATATGTAAAATTTCAAATGTTTAGACCAAAAATTGGCTGAATAATTTGATAGAGACTGCAGAGGTCAATTTTTTTTAAAACTTTGACCCCAATTTTGACCCCCATAACATTTATTGTTTTGGGCTCAAATCAAATTAAAAATGTTTGATCAATGTCCAAGTAACCTACATCTAAAATTTCAAGTCTTTAGACCCAAAATTGGCGAAGGAGTTTGATAGAATTTCCATAGGCCCCGTTAGTTAATATCAATATTAGATATACTCGATGAAACTCACTATGATTTTAGTATATATTACTTATTTATATAGATTTATATAAATATACGAGGGACGTTCCAAAAGTAATGCCTCCTATTTTTTTATTGCACCTGAATAAATTAGAGAGGATTACACATTGCATTATTATGATGACTGAACTTATGCATTCATGACCTGAAAGTTTTATCTCTCTGTTGCAGATTGTAGTGAAAGCAACCCCTGTCTAGAACGTACGTCAGAAGCAGAAATGCGTCATGGATTTCCTATATGCAAAAAAATAAAAAAGTTGAACTGATTAATATACACCGGTGTATATTGGACATTTACCAAACCGATGCAGTTGATGTCAGCAGTGATGGGTTTGTCGATTTCAGAATGGCGATAGAGATGTGAGTAAGAAAGGGCGCTCCGGATGTTTACGACTGAGGCATCGTTCTTCACTGGTAAATGTTTATCGATAATGGTGGTGACCATGTAGACAAATAAATTCTGGATCGTAAAAGGTCGCCCATTAATTTTAATGGTATCACGCCGTAATTTTGGGGTAAAAAAGAATAAGGGGCTTTACTTATGGAATGACGCTTGCATGAAAAAGAGCGCTTCGGACGTTAATATACGGCCATCGTTCATCGCTAGTTAAAGTGCATTGAGAATGGTGGTAACTATGTAGAAAAATAAAGTCTGGAGTGCAAAAGGTCGATTGTTTTAATGGTACTTTTCCCGTCCTCATAGCTCTTCAACATTTTAGTTTTTGAGTTAAAAAACAGAAGGCCTTACTTCTGGAAGACTCTCGTTTTAATTTATTTATTGCGGACTATTATCCTCATCTTTCTTAATTAGTTGTTGTTTCACGACGTTTTAGCCAACTTTTTTCTTTTTTTTTTTTATTACATTTTCACCCCAAACAAGGCAAATTGCCACTTTGATGTAGGGGGCTACTATCAGGGGCAACAACTACTGGGGTACTATGTAGGGATTTGGGCAGCAAGATGTCAGTTAACGTTACACTTGAACTTCTGCACGTCAGTACTGTTGGGGAAGCAGGGACCTGGAATGGAATTCCAGAGTCTAGCGGTTCTGGGGAAGAAACTATTGGAGTAAAACTATTCCTCTGGCCTTCATCAGGTGGTAACCGCGACAGGATAGGAACTCCGAATTTCCTAACTGCATTCTCAACAATTACTGCTATCCATAGTTGTCGTCATCTCACCACGTTTTTGGCCAAGTAAGCGTCTGGTCGGTTTTGGGTAGGTTTGAAACCGCTATCTTCAGACAGTTCTCACCTGGAACCATAGAGATTCAATGTCTCTATCTACTGAGCCACAAGTCCCAGAGGAATAGTTGTCCGAAACGTCGTGAAACGAACTAACTAAAAAAGATGAGGATAATAATCCGTAATAAATAAATCAATAATTAATACTCATCTCAATAATGAATTCCAACTAAATAATTTATAAACTCCCGTTTTCTACTTCATTCAGATCGTTGAATATTTTATTTTTATTATGAAAAAAATTGTCAATATTTAAATTTTATTTTAATGCTTAATTTTTCATAGTAAACGTTCATATTTAATAAACAAGTATTTTGTGAATTATTTTAATAATTATACTTTAATTAAGATTACAATATAAAATTAAATACTACAATTATCAATACGCTGGTTATTATGTTCCTTATATTATTATTACTACTTTTCCTTATTCGATCGGATTCTATTTTTTTCACTGCCACATATTTTTTTTTGTTGTTCATTTTAAATTATTTGGATATTGCACTTTACTTTTTTTTCTTTATTTTAAGATATTTTACTTATTTTTTTCAAGATACTAGATATTATTATTATTATTATTATTATTATTGTTATTATTATTATTATTATTGTTATTATTATTATTATTGTTATTATTATTATTATTATTATTATTGTTATTATTATTATTGTTATTATTATTATTATTGTTATTATTATTATTATTATTATTATTGCCTGTATTATTATCATTTTATTGTTATTCTTAATATTATTATTGTTCTTCTTCTTCTTCTTCTTCTTATTATTATTATTATTATTATCGCTGTTATTATCATAAATATTATTATTCTTATTATTAGTGGTATTATTATTATTATTAGTAGTAGTAGTAGTATTGTTGTTGTTGTTATCATACTTAACATTATTAGTGTTATTGTTAGTATTTTTCTTGTTATCATTATTATTACTATTGTTATTATTATTATTGTTTGTATTATCATTTTATTGTTATTCTTAATATTATTATTATTGTTCTTATTATTATTACCACTGTTAGTCTCATAAATACTATTATTATTATTGTTATTATTATTGTTATTATTATTGATTTTACTATTATTATTATTTTTATTTTTATTAGTATTATTATTATTATTGTTGTTGCTATTATACATAATATCATTACTATTATTGTTAGTATTCTTCTTGTTGTTACTATTATTATTATATTATCATTGTTATTAGTATTATTGTTGCTGCTATGATCTCAATTATTATTATTATTATTATTATTATTATTATCTATATTATTATAATTTTATTGTTATTCTTAATGTTATTATTGTTCTTATTATTATTTCCACTGTTAGTATCATAAATATTATTATTATTATTATTATTGCTGTTGTTGTTGTTGTCGTTTTTGTTGTTATTATTGTTATTATTATTATTATTATTATTGTTATGATACTTAATATTATTGTTAGTATTCCTCTTGTTGTTGTTATTATTATTATTTTATTATCATTGTTATTAGTATTATTGTTGTTATGATCCCAATTATTATTATTATTATTATTATTATTATTATTATTGTTGTTGTTGTTATTATCATTATCACTATTATTATTATTGTTGTTGTTATTATTATTATTATTATTATTATTATTACTGTTATTATTATTATTGCTGTTCTATATTGAATGCTGCAAAATATATACATGTTCCGTATAATATAATAACTCGATATATAGGTTAAAAAATAGTAAAATGTGATGTTTTACATGCTTGACTTCTCTTCTCAATGGAGAATTTTTTCAATAACTTACATCATAAAATAAAAAATTCCAAATCGTTTTAGAAACGCTCGTAACCCAAATATTTACATACTTAAATCATATACAGCAACAGTGCTCAAGAAGTGAGTAGAGTTTTAAAAATGCATGTGGCAGTTGAGGCACACAGAAATTTTTGCGTTTCATCCTCTTGAGGATTCGTTAGTATGAAATATATATGTTCAAAATTTACTATTATATATATATATATATATATATATATATATATATATATATATATATATCTTTTCTCTCATTTATGTTAATATTATATAAGACATACAGTTCTACTGCTTTGTTAAGCTTTAATATTTTTTAATATTTTACTGATCTTTTTAAGACAAAAGAAAAGAAAAATAATAATGTATGCTCCCGTACGTATGCACAAAAGTTTCTGATTTTTTGTCTAATCATCTTCGGGCGTAAGAATTAAAAATACGTGGGTTTCTAACATGAATTCATTTGTTCTTTTCTCGCGACGGAACAAACGTTTGATTCAAAATAAATTTGGGGCCAGCTTGTTTCAATTTAAATAATTCTTGCATAATGCATTAAATAATCAATGCATTATGGATTAAAAAAAAAACATTTTACACCTATTTTCTATTAATTAAGATTTCTATTCATATACATATATATATATATATATATATATATATATATATATATATATATATATATATTGAAAAAATACTCAATATTCGCGATAAAGCATCAATATATGACGAAAAAATGAATTATGCAAATGCACATTTACAAGATTTATTGTCCAAAAGTAAGGAATACAAGATACCAACAATTATTATTCATATTTCGCATTTCTTCTCTCTTGACAATAAAGTATGTAACTATTAATTTGCACAGTTTAGTTTCCCTCACATACGTATATATATATATATATATATATATATATATATATATATATATATATATATATGAGCAAACAGCTAATAAAATATGTTAAAAACATTTAGAAATGAGTTAAAAACATATTTAATCTGAAAAGGAAACACTAGATAAGTGGATAGTCCTTAATCCGCGGAGTTTCGAAGAAATACTTTCCTTCTCAACAGAGGGTAGGAATTAGCAAAAAAGAATTTCCATTTGCACAAGTAAAATCCAAATTTGGATTTTACTTGTGCAAATGGAAATTCTTTTAACTTTCTTGAAGTTTTACATTTGGATTTTACCGTCACTGGATTATTTATCTTCCACCAGACTATCCATTCATGTGTAATCACCTTTTTCTTCACCATATTCCCCCTGCTTCACTTTTTTTTGTTTTCAAGTAAGATCTTTGACTTACTTGTTGTTTCATCAAATACTTCTGCATGCAAAATCCGATCTCGCATTTTGCTAATTCCTACCCTCTGATGAGAAGGAAAGTATTTCTTCGAAACTCCGCGGATTAAGGACTATCCACTTATCTAGTGTTTCCTTTTCAGATTAAATATGTTTTTAACTCATTTCAAAGTGTTTTTTAACATGTTTTATTAACTGTTTGCTCGTATTATAAGCTCTATTTCCTATTTGGTTTTATCATCTGGCTGAGATAATTTTATGAATATTAATTCTTTAATATTTATAATATACTTTAATTTTACCATCTTGGATCATTTTGGTAAATTTAATTGCAATTTTTATTATATATATATATGTGTGTGTGTGTGTGTGTGTGTGTGTGTGTGTGTGTGTGTGTGTGTGTGTGTAAATAAGCACTGTATATATACATATAGCAATGTAAAAGCGATGTGTGAATTTTTATTTAATAGGAATTTGATGTGACGTTTGCGAGCACCGATCCATGGTCCAGTGATTAGAACTGCCGCCTATCAATGCAATAGTTTTAAGTTCAATCCACGGTTAGGGAAAGTTGCTAGTCTAGTAGCCTTGATGAGTTGTGATACAACAAAACAATACTCTATGTGGTTGACTATACACACACACACACACATATATATATACAGAGAGAGAGAGAGAGAGAGAGAAAGAGAGAGAGAAAGGGTGACAAAACAGTAATATCCCAAATTCCAATATTTAATTCATTTATTCTTTCCGCGTGTCAAAACGTTGAATTCTGTACAGTATCTGTTTCATAGCACAGGAACAATCACACAAACACACACATGTATATTATATATATATATATATATATATATATATATATATAACAGAAAAAAAAAAAATATATATATATATATATTTCTGTTATATATATATATATATAAATATATATATATATATAACAGAAATATATATATATATATATTTCTGTTATATATATATATATATATATATATATATATATATATATATATATATACCGACTTTGGCTTTATATCATCACTTCAGCATGGCTAGATGGGCAAGCTCTTGCACCCAGATTTGAATCTCGACTATATATATATATATATATATATATATATATATATATATATGGGGGATATGATTTATACGAACACAGTATATCCGAGTTGTGCATACCTACCAATGTAAGTATATGTTAGTCTCTTAGATATAAAACGTTGCGTGTGTGTTAAATTTTTGCAAACGATTTACAGTTCAGTCTTTTTTCTGATTTTTATATTGATTTAATTTTTCCTTAAAAAAAGTTTTTCTTTGTTTCATGATTTTGATCTGCCTTATTTTTTGTTTTATTTATTTCGTTTCAGTGGTTATCACCTTTCATGCATCCCACCTCGCTACTCTCACAACCACTACCTGGTACCAATAGCAACAGCATCACCAGCATCACCTATGGAAAACGTAAACGTGCCGCGGGGCAATCCAACATTTTGGACGTTATCCCACCTGTGCTCAGAGTACTAATCTTATTGATTAACGCTACAGCTCAGTGAATCAATATACAAATGAATTATTATATGACTGCGGATTATCTACTAATCCGTATCAAGACAATGACTCAAAGAGGTCATAAGCAATGTGTGACTAATTTGGCTTGTGTGAATGCACAAGTCTTTAGGCAGTGCAATTATATGCTCATACATATAAATATATATATGTATATGTGTGTGTGTGTGTGTGTGTGTGTGTGTGCATGAGGTCGTGTCGACATGTATATATATATATGTGTGTGTGTGTGTGTGTGTGTGCATGAGGTCGTGTCGACATGTATATATATGTGTGTGTGTGTGTGTGTGTGTGCCTGTGTGTGTGTGCGTGCGTGTGTGTGCGTGTGTGTGTGTGTTGTAAACAAAGACTGGGAGAGGGGGACGACAGAGTGGAAAAGAGAAGGAGGGAGAGAGAATCAGACAATAAAGCCAAAACAGCTGGTTCGTTATCCTGTTCCTAACCTCTGCAAATTTATGTTTACCCACTTATAAGCATATTGAATGCTATTTTACTCCTGGTCTATAACTACTGTCTGTAAAACTTAACATAATTAATATTAAGCTATCAGTTGAAAAGAAATAAAAAATCTCGTAGCTTTCAAATTTCCAATTTTGAACCCCTTATTTCCGGATGAAAATTAATTAAAACATTTTCCACGTGTCTGAATACGCTATATACAAAATTTCAAGTCTGTAGATCAAACATTTGTTGAGTATGTTGGTTGAGAAATGTCCTCACGCACATTTTCACTTTTTGTAGATATATAGATTATTCTTAGTTCTTGTAAAAATGCAAGTTTATATTTTTTATTAAGTCATGCTTAATAGCAAAACGTCTAAGTAAAATTGAATAGGCATCTCAATTAATAAAATAATCGAAAACATTGAATTGGCCATAATTTTCTATAAGATTTATTGTACTTTCCAGCTAAACCTTCTCAATGATTATTCAATTATAGAACAAAATTCGAAAATGAAAATATTGAATTTCAAGTAAAACGAATGATATCTACTTAGTTGTCATGCCGGAATTAGACAAACGACAAAATAGAAAATTAATTATTAATGAAAATAATTTTCGAAGAAAATTAGCGACAAATTGACTTTAGCTAAAACATAATAATCAGAAGAGTTCAAATTGTAATAGGGGAAGTAATTATTCTCTGAAAACTTTTAAAATCCTTGGTTAATTAAAGAAAACCTCAGTTTTCGCTCATTGTCTTCGAAAACTGTTTACGTTTATAATAAATTTCCTATCTTATTGTTTTTCGTAATATTTAGATATAGTCAGATTGCGACATAACAATTAAGTAGATTCCGTTGGTTTTACTTGAAATTCAATATTCCGATTTTTTAATTTCGCTATGATAAGGAAGAAGCACCGCCATCTCATAGATTTACTTCGCAAATTATATATAAAAAAAAACGAGAATGCCTATTCAAATGAACAATGGATGTATTTCGCGAAATATCATTCAAAAAAATTCTAACAATTACTTTCACAAAGAATTGCAAGGATTTGACATATGGATTAGAATGATTGCAATTTAATCAGTGTTGTGCCGCCCCCGCGGTGCCGTAAGCAAATACTTGAAAACTATATCCGCAGTCCAACACGAATACGGATCACAGAAGTTAAGAGACGTTGAGTTTAGCCAGTACTAAATCCGTGACCATCTAGAAACACGAGCTGTTCTACACAACAAGCATCTCTGTAAAATTAAAAATAATCCATAAATTAAGCGTATAAAACATGTACAATCCTGGCATAATATCATGTGATAGTGGTTGAGGGGAAAGTGCACTAAGGGACCACTCGAACAGTTTTAGGTAAGTCTTTGAGTGATCCCCCAGTGCATTACGGGGAGGTTGAAAATAAGAAAATGCCTTTCAGAATAAACACCTCACCAACCTCCCCATGTTAAGAACAGCTTTCAGAATAAACAGCTTTGGAGATTGGACAACTTGTGTACATTGACCATGGTTGACATATCATAGACCCCAGCAACAACGAGACGGTATGTCTTGGAGAGAGGTGTATAGCGTCAAGGTTTTCTAGTCTATGACACTGCACGGTGTCTAACTACACCATTTTGGCTCGCGTAGAAGATGTTATGCGCCCGTTTACTTTTAACGCACGTTCGTTTCTGATTACATATTAAATACTACTATACCAACCTAACACTCAGGATTTACGAAAAAGATCAACAAACAATCTACACTAAATTAACATCTAGAAATTGCGAGAAATACCAATAAACAATTTACATCAAATTAATCTCAGAAATAAAAAGAAAGACTAAAAAAATTGAACACCAAATTAACGCTCAGTATTTACAAGAAATAAAAATAAACAATTTATACCAAATTAAAAATCAGAATTTACGAGAAATGCCAACAAACAATTTTCACCAAATTAACGTTGAGAATTCCCGAGAAAGACCAACAAACAAAAATGGTGCATGGATATTTCTTGGATTTACATTTATCATGTTTTCCCCCGGTTTTACGCCAATCGTTATCATTTTCCGATTATCTGAAAAGCCGGAGAAGAAAGGAAAATCCCCGGATAATCTTCATTATACAAACAACGCGTTTTAATTTGCATCGATTCACTTTCGATGACAGAAATGCGAGGAGAGTTAGCATTCCACTCCTTTACTTGTAAATCGATTCATTATAAACTAATTCTTTTGCTTCGTTAACTAATCGATTTATATCGTTAGAATTTAAATCCTATCATCCGTAATCGATAGTTCTTCACTAGAATTTCGCATATTTTCGTTCGTAATTTCTCAGTGTACAAAGATTACAATACTTAATTCTACGTTTGTAAAGAAATCAGCTGTGTTCGAATTTAAAATCCAATCGCATCTATCGTTCTCAATTAACCACTAAAGTAGCAATTTTGGACAGGGTATTACGTTTCTAAATTTTGGATATAAGAATTGATTGTCTGTATAATTTGAATTCTTCGGACTACTGGTCTCATTTTCAGCATTATTTTCACAACGTTTCAGTCAATATAATCTTCTTCAGGTGTATCTTGTCGAACTCTGGAATCTGCACGTGTGGCGTCATGGATAGAGTACTCGACAAAGAAAAGATTAGTAAAATGCAATTGTTTACACAAATTTTCAAGCTAATATATTTCTAAAAAGAATTAAAAATAAATACATACGGGGGGGGTCTTTTTTACGGGGCACTGCATTATTCTTGATAGAAAAGAAAAATGATATGGCTGCTTCCACCCCCCACCCCATGATTTGTTTTAAATATCTGTACCTCGACGGCGGATACTGCTGCTATGTGTCAAAAACACAATTAACAACACAACTGTTTACAAGACTTTTATGGCAATGCAAAGTTAGCCAATGTGTTGGAATAAAAATAATTTCACACGTCATGTTACATTAATATTGTTGAGAAACCTTTAATTCCCTTTCCCTATGGGGGAAAAATGTAAACTTGTGCGCAGTTAATTTATACAATAAATCGTTTACATTATTATTGTGTGTTTACTTCCTTTCTTATCTCCATTTTAATCTTTATTTCCCGATATGGAGAGTCGTCGTTGGTACGCTGCAATATAGCGTGTCATGATTAGTTAATCATGACCATGCTCGACTCTTTCTGCGCGAGTGTTACATAATGGAGAACGTGTTTGAGTGTAAACGATTCGCTGTTTTTTTTTTTAATTCAATTTTCACACTAAACAAGGCACAGTGCAACTTTGAAGTAGGGGGCTACTACCAGGGAAATAATTTGCAGGGGTATTATGAAGGAAGATGAGTAGCAAGATGTTTGTTCACATTACACTTGAACTTCTGCATATCAGTACAGTTGGGAAAACAGAATCCCGGAAGGGAGTTCCAAAGACTTGCAGTTCTGGGGAAGAAACTATTGGAGTAAAAGGCCTTCTTGCACCTAAGGATCTCTACTGTAAAGGAGTGGGACTTAGTTGCTTGTCGGGGTTGTCGGGGGTAGTTACGTCGAGGAGGTACAAGTGTTTTCAGTTCGTCAGAGCATTCACCATTAAAGTATTTGCAGAACAGGCAGAGGGATGCAACATCTTGTAGATGTGAAAAAAGAGGCTGAAGCCTAGATGACAGTTTAGTTGGCGATTCTCTTTTGGACGCTGTCCAGGAGTGAGTGACAAGCAGCAGATGCACCAGCCCAAATGAGATAACAGTACTCCATACATGGGAGAATAGTGGTCTTATAGAGGTGCAGGATACTTTCAGGCATAAGTAATTTTCTAGCACGGTAGAGAGAACCCACCTTCTTTGCAGCAGCTTTGACAATGCTCTCAATATATCTATTCCAGTTCATGTTCCCTGTAAATGTTAGGCCGAGGAGTTTAAAAGAAATACTTTCAGGCAATGTGTTTTGGGCCATTGCTATTGGTGGTAGAGAAGGTTTCTTGTAGTTGCCAATCATCAGGTTATAGTCAATTCTTAGAAGTGTGAAATCTTCAATTTATCATGCGTATTGAACCGTTATTCGCAGTCATTTAATGGTTGGAGATAAAAATGTTTAAACTGTGGATTTTGTCGTCCAGTATGGCAAAAATCCTCTTTTTTAACAAATCAAACTTTCATTGCTTTCAATTATTTTTTATAATTTATATATTGAATAAGAATTTGTATTTTTTAGTTTCAGTTTTTACATAAAACTCGAACTCAACGGCTATTTTCTTTCTAGATCGCAGTATCTACACATTACTCCAATTCCATAGTCCTCGGATATATCCATTGCACCAAATCCGTACAAACTCTCAAATTATTAATTAATTATCCTTTTACGTCGAAATAATTTCATGCTTGTAATGCCCAGTGCGATAACCCACCGTGAATCCTAATTTCCACGCATCCGATCCTTTTTGCCATACCTAATTGCAGCACGTATGGGCGTCCAACCCTAACCCCACAGACCCTACACAGTATGTCGTTATGCCAGAAAATGGCTGCCAAGCAAATTCATGATGTATTCAGTACATTAAGTGTCTCCTATTTTTACATCATCATAATTTTTCATTATTTTCTTTCCGCACAAATGACAGTGACAAAAAAAAAAGGAAAAAGAAAAATGAACGCTAATCTCATTAATCTTTTTCGGTTTTAATTGAATTGAGCTCGACAATCTGAAGACTAGCCAAAGAATTTAGTAACTCGATGACGTCATCATCACTATGGCAACAAGTACCGAACAGTTAATGGACAGCCCGGCAAAATGGCGATCATTCTGTCTTCTTCTTCTTCTTCTTCTTCTTCTTCTTCTTCTTCTTCTTCTTCTTCTTCTTCTTCTTCTTCTTGTTTGCTTCGCGCCAAACGACAATTCAGTTATCGGGGAACGCAATTAATCGTAAGTTCGTAAAATATGGCGTAATTTTCAGCCAACTTATTTCAGTATGCTTCCGTTATTATTTAGGATATTCTGTAACAACTAACATTGCGATACCGAATATATAAGAAGTCGGGAACCTCCGAGCCTTGAGCGAATTTTGATTGGTCCGCTACTTTACTCAAGGCACGATATAAATATAAATGAATCCAACCACAGTGAGGTTGAGAGATTAAATATATTCTGGTAAAATTAAAATTATTATATAAATTTACCTGAGAACATGTTTTATCTTTGTGTTTTTATTTATAAAAATGTAAACCTATGTTACTAGGAGAGAATCAAACCCAACACCCACACAAATACATTTTTCATTTAGCTTTACATTATATATATATATATATATATATATGTATGTATATATATATATATATATATATATATATATATATATATATATATATATATATATATATATATATATATATATGTATATATATCCAAGACCTCTGACCTTAATGAAGGGTAGACTAAAAATTTCAGCTATGGTTTCAAATGATCTGAAATAAAAGTAAGGGGATACATAATTCCAAACATTTCTCATATATTATATCTCCTCTCTTTTGAAAATAGGGCACGACTATGAATATCTCCAATATCAAATAAGCCTTACACACTGGGAAATTTACTTTATGTATGAAATCCAAATAGGGGGGGGATATAACATGAGAAATATTTGGAACCAAGTCCCCCCTTGCTGTATTTCAGATCATTTGAAATCATAGCAGCAAGTTTTTGTCTCCCCTTCATCAAAGTCAGATGTTTTGGGGAAATATCAGGTATTTTGTAGTTCATATGCAAAACTAGGAAAGCACATTATGATTGAAACATTTTATGGCAGTAAAAAAGTGACAAAAATAGGCTTTGAATGATAGATTATCCCTCTAATGTGCGACTCTAAGGGCAAATATCACATAGTCCGCTACACAATGTAGGTCACTATCTTTGCAACAAGAATTTATTTATTACATTCTAATCAATAGTCGCTGAGATTTGAAACTTATAAAATTGCAAAAAAGTAGTATATCTATATATATATACAGGGTATCCGTAAAGTTACTATACAGTCTTACAAGTTACTATACAGACACCCTGTAATATATTAACAGTACAGTAAGATATTGTATTAAAATATTTATTTGTAACAAAAGAAATAAAAAGGAATAACACCTTTATGTTTATAAAAATCTCAGAAAATGCACGTGTTACATCCGAAAAGACTGTAACAATCAAGGCAAACAATTTCTATGACAAATACTCCCGTGCGTTTTCTGTTTTCCAATATCGCTTCAAAATAAATTTGCGCTCTTCCAAAGTTAGCATGCGTGGCATGCTTGATTAAATAAACCTGTAAAAAAAATAAATATTAACTATTAATAAAATTTGATGACAATTGCTAAAATATAACTTATATTTTCAAAATAATAAAATATGCCAAAATTCATTTGTATATATAGTGTCCTGGCAGGTTAGCTTTAGTTTTGCCGCTTTGGGATAAATCTTGCTTAGGGGTCTTATTAGTTGTCTCCCCTGTGGCCTCGTCAGACCACTAATATATATATATATATATATATATATATATATATATATATATATATATATATATATATATATATATATATAGACTCCTCCAGACAGACTATGGATACCCACGAAGGGGTGCCTCTGCGTGAAATTTATGTGGCAGGAGGTGCGCAATCTCCAACTACACCTCTCCCAAGTCGACATTGTTAAATACCAGTGGCAAGTGAAGTACAGGACGACTGGAAACAAATGCCGAGATAAGCGGAGAGAACATACAGCGCCCAGAATTCCCAAATGGTCACCCATCTGGTACTAACCAGGCTTAACGTTGCTTAACTTCGATGATCTAACGAGAACCAGTGTGTCAACGCGATTATACTGTATTATACTAGCTTGGATGCCAGGCATTGCCCGGATATTTGGAGGTGTGTGCTAAGTAAAAAAAAAAAAAAATAAATGTGGTAATAGGGGCAGGCAGGCAGGCTCGAATTCGTACTGTGAAGGAGGAAAAAAGCGAGAATCCCCCCCCCAAAAAAAGTTACATCTTTGCCGTTGCGTCCATCGCCAAAACGGAAGCGATGAAGGTTTAATAAGTGCGAGTCACTCGAAAAAAAGGGGATGATTTTTTTTAAATATCGGTGAAAACTACGACCCTTTCTTGTAGAAAAGTTCCCAGTTGAAAGTTAATGAATTAATGTTTTTAGCCAATTTTTCGATATTTGTCGCCCGAAGAGTCGTGCTTCAAAAACGATACCGATCTTGCGAAAATCCGTCGCCTCTATCGCAAGTTTTAGGCAGATATACATACATATATACATACATTTAAACAGGCAGGTGAGATTTATATTATAGATTATATTCAACCAAATGTATAGTAATGATTTAAAAATTAAGAAAAAAAAAAAAAATCACTCGTGCGCCACCACCGAGAATTTAAACCAAAACATTTAGTCCACGATTTACTTTTTCTTTGCCGTTAATGCCTGAGCTATGAAGGCATGCTTGTTGCATGGTTAAAAGTAAAAACATGAACGAATAGCTATTATGTTACGCATGCATATTCGTAATGCCGTCGTTCGACCTTCACCTGGCAAATTGTCCTCGGTTAAACCCAAAAATTAAGTTCTGCATATGTTCGAAGCAACATATATATTAAGTTTCATGTTTGTAGACCAAAAACTGACAGTGGAGTTTGGTAGGCAATTTTTTTAAAACATATATATATATATATATATATATATATATATATATATGCGCATACATAAATATATATAAAAAGAGGTTTGTGTTTACTATGAGCTTTTTACGCAAATATTATTATGCTAGTATAAATCATGTAGAATATCTGCATGAATATAATTACACGTAATAGTTAACTAAAGATGATCATCCCATTAGGAAACTGAAAAAATTAATAGGGAATTAATTAAAATGAATGTTTAAAAGGATATGCAAATTAGCTAGATCTTTTGCAGATAAATGCAGTCCCACGACCAATATATAACAAAGTTGTATTTTCTTTTTAAATAAATAAAAAAGGTTTTTATTATGAATATCAATACACGCACAAAAAATTCTAGGAATATAAATATATATATATATATATATATATATATATATATACACTCATGAGCCAAGAAGAAAGACATCGATTTTTCATGAATTTTTGTTAATTTTAACTGAAAACTTCTATTTTGCAGACCATTATTATTATAGCATATAATAATAAGTGGATATGTGGAAAAATTAATCCCAAAAATGGTAAGACCCCATCTTGGCAAGGATATAAAAAAAAACAAATTACAGGATTAAAACAGTCCCAAATGATTTACAAGCAAATTTTTTTATATTTTAAGAAAAGAAAATGTGAAAATATCTCTTTCTGTGGGGAAGCGAATTGGTCAAAGTCGATCGCTTGGTAAACGGGAAATCTGGATCTGGTTGCCCTAGAGCATTCACTTTAAAGGACGACCACAGGCTTAAATTAACTGTTTTGAATGATTGAAAGAAAACTTTTGTTAACCATAGCAAAGAATTCAAACCAGGGACTGGAAATTCTCTTTCTAGATATACAATATATAGAGGAATGAAAGAAATGGGATTTTCTTCTAAAAGGTGTGCAAAGAAGCCATTTTTATCTAAGAAGAACATCAATGAAAGAAAGTGATTTTTCTCATGTTATGGCAAGAAATATACGGACTGATTCAGGAATGTTTTCTGGTTAGATGAATCAAGATTTTGTCTTGTTAGTGATGCTCCCGATGCTCTCGAATGATGCAATCGAAGAACTGGAGAAAGATTTTCGCCAAGTTGCATATAAATGACAGTTAAATACGGGAATGGAGGGATAATGGTATGGGGAACTTTTGCTGTAGCAGGAGTTGGGGAACTTATTAGATGTGAAAAGTCAATCAATGCAAAGGAATACATTCGAATATTAGAAATAGAACTGTTACTAAGTATTCAGAAGGTGGGGATATCCCAGAACATTATTTTCAACTTGATAATGCCGTTGCATACACTGCTAAAGTCAGAGAAAAATGGTTTTCTGATAATTCAATTAATGTAATATTTTGGCCGGGTCAAAGCTCCCATTTAAACTCAATCGAGAATATTTGGCCTATATCTCGCGCATTGACTGAAAGAACTTTTTCGAATTATGACAAACTGTGGGAAGCTGTACAAAGCGAATGGAATAGCATCTCCTCTTCACTGTGTTCCACTTTGGTTGAGAGCATGTCTAAAAGGATTGGTCTTTTAAAGAAACCAAAAGGGGGTGCGATTCCACCCTAAGCATTTATCAAAGTAAATGTTTTGTTCTGTGTTATTAGTCTCGTTTAAGTTTCTTTGTTCAGTTGTTCTTTGTTCAACATGGCTTTTAATGCAATAAAATGTATAAAATTTGGTTGGCCCATTTTTTTTTGCTCTCGAGTCTCTCTCTCTCTCTCTCTCTCTCTCTCTCTCTCTCTCTATATATATATATATATATATATATATATATATATATATATATATATATATATATATACAACTCTTATATCAGGGGTGGGTACCCCTTTGGCCCGTGCACCAAATCCGTTCCTTTAGTAAATTTAGTTTGGCCCGCCGTCTTACTCAGGCCACGATATATATATGTGAACCAAAACACGGCGATTTTTGAGAGACCGAATATAATTTGTCAACATTGAAATTCGTATTTTTTTCTTACATGGTGGTCACCACTTATCAAGGCCCGGAAGCCACTCAGGGATAAGGGTTATTGTAAGTACAGTACGTTAGTGTGGATATTTGAAGTGTCTACTTAAGGGGGCGGTTCAAAAGGAATTTGTTTACATTGGACTTGAAGACATCCAAGCTGTAGTCAGGAGGGAAGCAGGCAGACGGAACAGAGTTCCACAGGCGTGCAGTTCTAAGAAAGAAGCTTTGTTCATGGAATCTACGGTTTGGTTTAGGCATAGATAAAGAGTGGGGAAAGTTTTTGACAGTGGATTCAGCTAGACGGGTGTTTTACTTTGGATTTTTATTCATAAAAATGTTAACATAAATTAAAATTTCTAGCAATGTGTGTGCATGTGTTGGGTTTGCGTCTTGACATGTTACAATTGTAAGAGGCATAATTGTTCCGACACACTAAGCTATTTTAATTTTAGTTGTTTTTATTGCCTCTTTTTTTTTTTTTTCAAAAACTCCTATTTAATTTATCTTCAATTTTTTATTTTCTGAAAATTAAATATATATATATATTTCATTGTTATGTACATATATATATATATATATATATATATATATATATATATATATTTCATTTTTATGTATGTATATATATATATGTATATATATACATAAAAATGAAATATATATATATATGTACATAAAAATGAAATATATATATATAAACTCCTATTTAATTTATCTTCAATTTTTTGTTTTCTGAAAATTAAATGTATATATATATATATATATATATCATTTTTATGTACATATATATATTTCATTTTTATGTATATATATATATATATACACACACACACATATATATATATATATATATATATGCAACACATTTTCTTTTGTTACTGACGTGTTACCACTTACTAAGGCCGGTTGCCATTCGAGGATAAGAGTTAATGACAGGGAAAAATTGTTGTCAGTTGATGGATGAAGACCCACAATAGAGGATTAAGGATCGTTAATGAAATGAACGAAGTTTGGATCATTATAAGGACAGTATCTGGTAGAAATCTGTTAATATATTATTTAAATACAACTAAGAGGTAGTCTGTAGGGAAGTAGTTTCGCGAAAATGTAATCTTCAAAAGGTAAGCACTTACGAAGAAGCTCTTCTCGTGTAAATTTCCTCTGACGTCATACAGTCCGGGTGGGATGAGGGAGAAAATAAGCGTGTTTTTTTTTTCGTTGGGTTAGCAAAGCGAGTTAATTTCACAGAATTGAGAATTTCGAAACAGTTTCACTCTCAAACAAATACATTAAAAACAAGCAAAAAACAACATGATAGTGCGCAATTATCATTGAAACGAATAGTGTATGAGTCATGATGAGCACGTGCGTGCATATGTAAAGGAGGATAAATTAGCTGTAATTTGGAAGAATGGGGGGATCGGAAAGGATGAGGCGTTTTAAAGGATGCAATGTCTCAACGGTCAACAAATAATGCAGGCAGCTTAGCCCCATGCCTCGGCAATTCTAAGCATGAAAATATGTGCATGAAAGTCATAGGAGCTGAACCGTTTCCTGATTTTGTAGGTATGCCCATCTGATTTGGACAGATGAAGATTAGAATGGTGTTCAGTTTTGTTTTTCAAGAAGGTAGAGATTTGTGTGTGTGTGTGTGTGTGTGTGTGTGTGTGTGTGTGTGTGTGTGTGTGTGTACACCACCAAGTGTAACAGAGCGCGTATGAGCGCGTAGGAAAATATCAGCAGGAGGATATTCGCAGCAGTAGCCGAAAAAAAAAGTATATATGCAAATTAGGACGTGTGCGCGAGCTTCCGCAACAACAAAAAGAAAAAAAGGGAACACGTGGTCGGGAGAAACGAAATACGCGCCGGGGTGTAAAGTCGAATGGTTGGCTGATGACAGTGTAAGGTCGGAGCAGAGAAAGAAAAACGCGAGCTATAGGAGATGGACGTGTGGCCCCGCAGTGGCAACGAGAGCTTTTAAGCTGGTGTCGAGACGGCAGAGTTGCGTTAATCTCATGGCTGACGAAATGAACAGTTAGAAAATCCAAGAAGCAGGCATTGTTTGGAAAGTATTAGTAATAAATGCCTTTTGCATAAAACAGCAAAAAAAAGGCGAGTCCGATTTAGTTATTGTTTGTTTGTTCTTACGACGTTATAGATGTCAGTTGCTAGATGTCGGTGTTTCATTGAATCTAAGTCCAGATAAACAAAGCATTCATAGTAAAGCAGGTATCCGATGAAGAGTATTTGCGTACTTGCACGTCCCGGAATGCTTTCCAGGCGGTTAATGTTATGATGAATATAGGGGTTAGGCAACGTCTAAATGTTGCCTCATCATAGCTGTACACATTTATTTTTTATGGGTTTAGATGTGTTTGAGTGCCGTCCTAATTCTGATTGTTATTTCCACACCATTTTTAGTACTTGGATTGTTTAATTTGCTCTTTTTTTCATGCGATTGTGCACTTTAAGGACCGTGCCATTTTTAAGATAGGATTTCCAAGTTAAATTCAAATTATACAGTATCTTTTGTATACTGTTACATGAAAGTACAGAATAGTTAACAATGATTTCCTTCCCGTGTAACGAATGGCTTTTTATATAATAGCGTTATTATTTCGGCACTGCTGGTAAATTGCACTTACTTTTTTCGTACTTTTTTAATGGAAATTACTCCAGACAAGCTGTGGAGCAATTTAATGTAAGGAGTTAACAAGAACGAAAAATGAGTATAAAAAAAAATAAAAAAACAAAAAACAGGAGATACCTATTGACCATAGTCTTGAAAAAAAAAAAAAAAAACAATAATAAGGGTTAGGGAAAAATAGTCATCAAGAGAAGGGTTCCACAAGTCTGCCGTTCTTGGACAGAATTACTAGAATGGGAATTATAATGAGGTATTAAAACAACGAATGAATGGAGACCACTGGATCAACGAATCAAAATGAACTGTTACAAATGAAACGGAATAAATCAGACAATTCTAAAGAACACATGTCATTATAGCATTCATAGAAACGATTGCGACAACCGACAATCTCCAAATGGAAAATGCCATTGCTTAAGATATATTGTATAATAAATTCTGTCTAGAGCTTGATAGGTCATCCCCTGATGAAAGGAATTTAGTAAAAAATTGCTGAATCTTGATATACTGAGAAGACAATGAACACAAAATGAGAATCGTCTCTACCCCAGTCGATTAAATAGTGGATCCAGTTTGAAACTGCTAAAGGAATGCCGATTATTCAGATTTATGATTCAGAGATTAGTTAGTGTGGTTGTCTCTCCTTGTTTCTTTTAGAATCACGTTGATTGGCCAAAATCTATATTCAATCAAGTTTTCCTTAGGAGTCACGTGAGCCAGCCTATATAAACGCAAACACTTAGGGTCCTTATCTCTTCTTTTTTTTTTTTAAATTTTCACTGTTATGGTCTACACTGGTTGACGGTTGATTGCATTAACACATATGCTTCCCAAAGATGTCGAGGTCCTGTATATGACCTTAAACCTTATCCGATGGTGAGGCTCCACCCTTTAATTGCCATTGCTCCTAGGTACACTCTGACTCGAAGTGGTAGTACCTATTAGGGTCCACACTATTGGGTAAATAGAAACCGACTTGAAAAAACAAACAAATATAGTCTATTAACAAAATGTTCTCCAAAATCACTGGATTCGGCATTAAATAACCTGAAAAGGATTGATATGCCGTAACACAAAATCAACCAACCAAACAACCAAAGATGTCGAAAGCATAGCCACTCTTCATACAACAGAATGTGCTAGCAACCACTACAGCCAGAGTGTAATAGTGCCGCTAGCGCTGTTAGCAGCGGTAGCGGGCGTATGACAGCTAACATATGCAAATGACCATGCCGGCTGTGCGAAATACGTCACAGCCAAAAGGACATAAGTGACCAGAGAAGTAACGGAAAAACGCATTCGAATCATGCCGGAAAATGACAGGGAGCGAAGCATGTTGGCGATGACATAAACGAAATAAACAGTTTAAAACAAGATGCAATGTGTTGTTAGAAATACCAAAAATAAATGTTTTTTGGACAAAAACAGAAGGAAAAATGCTAAGTCCAATTTTTTTCTTTCTTTTGTTATTGCGACGGACTCTACATGTTAACGTGTAATGTTACAAGAGCGTGCGTACCTACTACATAAGGCTACGCGAATGCATTCATTACACATACGCATATATATGTGTGTGTGTGTGTGTGTGTGTGTGTGTGTGTGTGTGTGTGTGTGAAATCAAAAGTTAGTGTTTACCTGATATACGCAATGGTAAACTTCAATCTATATATATAAAAGCGAAATTATATGTATGTATGTATGTATGTATGTATGTATGTACGCTTTTCCTCGATGTCCACAAAAGGCTTCTTTCAGAGAAGAGCTCGCTCGCTTCACAACTTCTTAAAACTTTTTTATATCATCTATAAATTCTAATATCTCACACTTAACCACGGAGCTCGCTTGTCTATTTAATTTTATTGACTTTCAAACGTTAATTATTCCACATTTCCCGCATCGGCACGCGTTACATTCGGTTTTCAGTATAAAAAAAAAAGCGAAACTCGACTCTAATCACTGGCAGAGAGCTAAGTAACGTTTGGTCAATGTCGACTTCGTCATATCAGACTGTAGCTTTCATTTCGAGACGAGACGCTCCCCCTAATAAACAGGGAGCGGGTTTTTAAAGACAAACAAACCGATTTATTGACCTCACTAAAAACTGTCCCGCACAAAATGCTAACTGCTGTATACCTATCGCCGTCACGTCAATCAAAAACGCGCACCTGTTTTTTTTCACACTTTACTATTTTCCAACTGCGCGTCAAGGCTTCGTTTTTTTCACGGGCACCTGTTTTTTTCACATTTCGGGGTTTTTTCACACACACCTACAAAGACCCGGGCAACGCCGGGTACCCCTCGCTAGTCTAATATAAATATCAGTATTTATATATAGATATTTTAATCCCAACCAAATAAAAAAGTTCAATACACACTATAGAGAGCAGAGCTTATTATTAGAGAAGAGAAATTAAAATTGAAAGTTGAAATTTACAATCAAATTTATTGTTCGACAGAATACACAAAAAAAAAATACAAAGTCCTTATTCCGCGGAGTTTCAAAGAAATAGCAAGAATAGCATTCTTTGAAACTTCTGGGAATAAGGACTTTGTATTTCTTTTGGAGTTTTTTTTTTAGTTTTGAGTTGAGTTTTTTTTTTATTGTAAATTTCAACTTTCAACTTTAATTTCTCTTCTCTAATAATGAATTTTTTTCTTACATCTTTAACTTATTTTCTTATTTATATATATATATATATATATATATATATATATATATATATATATATATATATATATATATGAACAAATGATTAATAAAACATGTTAAAATATTATAAGCTCTGTTTCCTTTTCGGTTTTATTGAGCTTTTACATCTGGTTGAGATTACTTTACTTGTAAATATTAACTCTTTAATATTTATAATATATTTTAAGTTTACCATTTTGATTACCTTGGTAAACTTATTGTAATTTTTATCTCTCTCTCTCTCTCTCTCTCTCTCTCTCTCTCTCTCTATATATATATATATATATATATATATATATATATATATATATATATATTAATATATATATATATATATAGTCATTCACATACAGTACTGTTTCGTTGTTTCACAGCTCATCAGTGCAGCTAGATAGGCAACTGCCTTAAGCCAGGATTGAAACCCGACCGCCTGTACAGTAAAGTATATTTATGTGTATTCATTTATATAGGCATATCTATGTAAAGAGTAACTCCTTAACTATTTAACGGATAATTATATATTTTGGAATATATATTCTGAACCAAAAATAGCGTAATATGAGCACATTTTTCCTGGTTAATTTTTAAATCCTGTATAGAACTTATATTTTTTTAATAGACCGATGATTATAAATTTTAAAATATATATACACTCGACAACGTAGTAAGTAAAATAGGCGCGTTGTATTTATACAAATTTTATAATTCGAAATAAGTTAAATACAAGGTCATATGAATAGGCATTATCACCATAAGTTTCTTTCATTTCATCAAAAGTCTCATGTGGTGTGCGTCCTTTCAAATACAAAAACTGGATCACTGCTCGACATTCAACAGGCTCGATTTCACACCTGACTCAGTTCAAACACCTGTAAAACAGAAACCACAATTACTTCAGAGCTGTAATTTGCCACATAACCTGTAGAGATATAAATCATTGCACATGCAAAATTTCAGCTAGATCAGAAAACTGGAAATGGGGCAGGGGCATTACTTATTGCACGCCCCTCGTTGTGCCCCAGAACTGACAATACGCGAGAACATGAACTAAGGGTTTCTTCTTGGCTATCCGTTTTAAAACATCCAAACCTTTATGGATTATTTTATGTCAAAACAAGATTTTATTTTTTTTATGAAAAGACAAGGCATGGAACCATTTTATATAAGGAGGTAACATATATGATTGTCAACCTTAGTCTATAAAGACTAAGGCTGTAAGTAAGAGGAAAACAGTTAGTAAGAAAAGATTCCACAAGCATGCAATTCCTGGAAAGAAGCTACTGAAATAGGAAACTGTATTATATGAATTGATGAAGACCACTGGACCAGCAAGTCAAACGAGCTGGTACAAAGGGAGTTAGGAATAGATCAGACGATTCTGAAGAATATATACCATAATACGTAATATTAAAAAATAAATGAGACTAGTGAAGTCGCGTCTGTGAAAGTGGGGGGATGCAGGGAATATGGAGTGAGAACAAAGAAATTACAGATGTATTTCTGGACCTTACCAAGAACTCTCAAATGGAACAGAGATTCATAAGCCCAAATATGACAACAGTATTTCATAGATGATGTAATAGTAGATTTGTAGAGATATGTGAAAGTATTTGTAGTGATGGAGAGAACGATTCATTGGATACAAGTTGCTCTTTTGTCTGTCCTAGACTTGAGGAGTACGAGTCTATGATAACAATAAGATTTTCTAATTAGATTCGAGTTCCGTTTACTGATTCGATACTCTATTCCAAGAACATTGTACATTTTTCATTAACCTGAAAAGTATAGGGGAAATTATAAGGAAAGAATATCAAGGCTGCAAAATGGTAAATTTATTTCTGAGTAACAGAAAAAAAATATTTAAAAGCTATGAAAGCATAGTGACTCGTTGCAAAAGTAGAGATAATGTAAGCTGTGCGGATTACACTGAGGAGAACGGCAATGGTTTAGGTGGTGGTGTTGGTGGTGTTGGTGGTGTTGATGGTGGACGTGGGGACGGCGGTGATAGTAGAGCAGATTATGGTGGAGTTGGTAGCGATGACTAGAGCTGTGATGGAGTGGCCGTGGAGATTATAAAAGTTAGAATGTGGTCGGGGTAGCGGTGAACGAACGCAAAAGCGGGAGTGTGGTCGGGGTGGCACTACAGATTCTGATGATAATGATGGTGGTGGAGGCGATGGGGTCGGTGGGTATTCTACTTGTGCTCGTGATGATTATGATGCCGGTGATGCTAGTGATGAGGATGCTGGCAACGGTGGAAATGGCGAAGAGTGGTTAATCTAATGATCATGGTAGCATCTACGTAATAACTGACAATTGCGTGTCTGTCTGTCATTGGTTGTTTGTAGGCTCCAAAACTACCCGACAGAAATGTACCATATTTGGCTTGAAGCATTGTGTAAACGACGAGTTAGGGTTCAACTACTACTACTACTACTACTACTACTACTACTACTACTACTACTACTACTATTGTTGATGCTTCTGCTGCTGCTACCAGCATCATCACTAGGGCTAGGAAAACAACATATTCTTTTCAGTGTGTATCCGCTGATATCTTATATGCTTTTATACAGAGTGACGTGGTTTTCGGATAACTAACTGTGCCAGATATATTCTTGAGAGTCAAAACAATGAAAAGAATATTATGTTGTCATGGAGTACTGCTGCCATATCTGGGCAGGCGCTGCTAAAAACAGCATATCCTGCCTTGACAGACTACAAAATAGACTTCGTAGCCTAGTGGGAGATGCCCTTTTCTCTTCCCTGCAACCTCTCTCCCACAGAAGGGATGTTGCGAGCCTGTCGTTTTTTTTATCGTTATTTCCATGGGAAGTGCTCGTCTGAGCTCCAATCTCTAGTTCCCCCTCGCCAATCTTTCACAAAAAAACCCGTCTAGCTAAAACCACTGTCAATAATTTTACCCACTCTTTATCTGTGCCTAAATCAAAATGTAGATTCCATGAACAAAGCTTCTTTTTTAGAAGTGCATGCCTGTGAAACTCTCTTCCGTTTGCCTGTTTCCCACCTGACTACAACTTGGATGTCATCAAGTCCAACATAAACAAGTTCCTGATAAACCGACCCCTAAATAAGACACTGTATCAGATCTCCATCAATAAAGATTACTACGATATTGTCCCATTAATTACTGTATATGCAATAACCCTTATCCTCGAGTGGACTCCGGGCCTTGATAAATAGTGACTTCCATGTAAGAAAAAAAAACTACCGCCATTGTGAAGACTAAAACAAAAGGTTCGAAAGCTATTGAGAAGTGCAACAAATCTTCCAACTTATATAATATGCTAAATAGCTGACTGTCTTGATTTTTTGTTGTTTGCACATAGAGTGTATTATATAGGAAAGAGGAGGGCAAATGACAAAAGAAGTTGTGAAATAACGAGGCTGGAAAAATGCTGCAAGTGGAAAGAGTCTGTCTTGCTTAAGAATAAGCTTTTGAAAGCTTATTTATTGTTGTCACTAGGAGTTCTCACAAGGGTCAGCATCAGAGATTACTCTCTGACAACAACTTGGAGTCTGAGTGACAACAAATCTTCCCAGATTTCTTTCCACCTTTTTCAATAACCTTTGCAAGTCAATTTGCACTATCGCAACATCTACTTGCCACTGACTTCTCGCTAGCAATGACAATTGTTCATCAGTGTAATTTGGGTGGCAGTAAGCCTCCCCATTATTATTATTATTATTATTATTATTATTATTATTATTATTATTATTATTATTATTATTGTTGTTGTTGTTGTTATTATTATTATTTTTGTTGTTATTATTGTTGTTGTTATTATTATTATTATTATTGTTATTATTCTTATTATTATTGTTGTTGTTATTATTATTATTATTATTTTTATTATTATTGTTGTTGTTGTTATTATTATTATTATTATTTTGTAATTATTATTATTATTATTATTTTTAATCATTATTATTATTATTGTTGTTATTATTATTAATGTTGTTGTTATAATTATTAGTATTATTATTTTTATTATTATTATTGTTGTTGTTGTTGTTATTATTATTATTGTTATTAGTTTGTAATTATTATTATTATTATTATTTTGTAATTATTATTATTATTGTTGTTATTATTATTATTATTATTATTATTTTGTAATTATTATTATTATTGTTATTATTATTATTTTTTTTAATTATTATTATTATTATTATTATTGTTATTATTATTATTGTTGTTGTTGTTGTTATTATTATTATTATTATTATTATTATTATTATTATTGACGGATGTAATGGTAGGTGTTGTTTTTGCTGTCATTGCTATTGTTGTTTTTGCTGTTAATATTATTGCTACCGATATTAGTGTTGCCATTATCATTGTAGATTTTATTTCTATTGTTGTTGGTGGTGGTGGTAATGGGAATATTGGTGGTGATGGAGGAAAAAGGTTGGGACGGGATCTTTGACCTTGGTGGGGAACCCTCCTAGAGATAATGTCTCGATAAAACTATCGGTCGCGGTGTAACCTTAAATTCATTAACCCCATTTATGGAAGAATGTCAAATCAAAATATTGAAAATAACGGCGTGAATGAGGCTAGAACATCTTGTGATGGTCTCACGTCAGCTAGGTGTTCCACTGGTCAACAGGGTAGGTTCTGTCGTCATCCAACAACTGTTCGAAATTCTGACGATGTGGCTGGATATAGGAGGAGTGAGAATTTCCAGAGAGGGTTCCAAGACACGAAGGGAGTTTGAACAGGAAATGTAAAAAAAACATTGACGGATGAGGAAAGAAGAGTACTGTGGGAATGCTTTGTAAGAAGTGGAAGTACCAAATCTGGTGGATATATCCGAAAAGTGAAGGAAGAATGGGAATCGAGAGGAGGAGGAGCTAGAAGTGTCGCGAGTTTGGTATCCCAGTTAAAACAAATTAAAAATAACAACCTACTTTCAGTGATTGCAAGAGAAGAGATTGAATGGATGGTTAGGAATGAAATGAATAACGAAAGTAAAATTGATGAAACTAGCTCTGATGAAAGAACTGAGAGAGTGGAAGTGCAGAAGGGAAATGTAAACGATGATGGGAGGCAGACAATTGAGGAGGTATGGAATTCTATGGTTAGGTAAAGTAATGAGAAAGAGTTTGAAGGAGCTAAGGCAGATTAAATCATTTTGACTTCGATAGAAAAAGAAGTATTTCAGAAGTTAAGAGAGGTTCTTCTTAGAGACGATATCATAGAGATTCCAAGTATGAAGAGTAGTTATAGGCGGAAGGTGAAAAACGAGGTAAAATTAATTCAAGGAGTAATTCACAACATCATAACATATCGATTACGGAACTTAACAGGCTTCTATATGCAGCGTCATATGTTATTGCGAATCGTTTTGCTTATTACAGAAGAAAAAGGGAAAAATGGAAAATAGAAGGCCACACTGGCGGAGGCAGCTTGAAGAAAGTATTAAACAGTGGCGGAAAGACATTGGTAGAATCAAAGAAATAAGAAAAGGAGTTAAACTAGGACAGAAAGCTAAGGACGAGCTTGAAAGGAGGTATAGATTGCTGGAAAAAGGAACGATGAACGTTCTAACAATTTTGAAAGAGAAGGTCCACACTAGTGGCATGAAAATTAGGAACTTTGTTGGAAAAAGTATTGCATTTCGGCAGAACAAGCTTTTCTGGAACAATCAGTCTCAGCTGTATAAAGAATTAAATGGTAGTAAACAGGCGGGAAATAACAACACTCTAAATGCAAAAGATGCAAGGAAGTTCTGGAGTGGATTTGGTCCGTCGAAGGGCGATGTAATGAGAAGGCTAGCTGGTTGGGAGATGTCAGAGAAAGGCTATCAGAAATGCAGCAGATGAAGAACGTTGAGATAACCATCGATGACGTTAAGGCTGGCATACGAAGGATGACAAACTGGAAAGCACCTGGTCCAGATGGAATGATGAGCTTCTGGTTTAAACAGTTTCCATGCCCTTATCCACCTATAGCTGCTGCTCTGCAAATGGTTGTAGAGTCGGGAGATGTCCCTGATTGGCTTGTGAAGGGAAGAACAACACTGATTAGGAAAGATCCTGCAAAAGGAACAGATGCCAATAATTATAGACCAATTACATGTCTGCCATTGATGTGGAAACTGTTGACTGGAATATTTACGAGGAAAATTTATGAACATCTAGAGAGTAATGGTGTTTTTCCTGACGAACAAAAGGGGTGCCGGAAAGGCTTGAGAAGTACTAAAGAGCAACTACTAATTGATAATAATGCAGGATACGAAGAAGAAGAATAAGAATAAGAAGAAGAATAAGAAGAAGAAGAAGAAGAAGAAGAAGAAGAAGGGGAATCTGAGCGTATCATGGATCGATTACAGAAAGGCTTATGACATGGTTCCTCATTCATGGATACATGAAACACTATTGATGATGAAGGTTTCTGAGAATGTGGTAGGGCTTTTGGAGACAAGTATGGCTCAATGGAAAACGGTGCTGACAGCAAAGAAAGAGGAGATGGAGCAGGTTGGCATTAAACATGGGATATTTCAAAGAGATTCGTTATCGCCACTTCTTTTTGTAATGATAATGATGCCACTGAGCATCCTCTTGAAGAGAGAAAAACTGGGGTATAACTGTCTGGTGACAGACGCCTCAACCATCTATTGTTTATGGATGATTTGAAAATATATGGTAGAAATGAAAACGAAATGGAGAGACTGGTAGAACTTGTGGGGACATACTCAGAAGACATTGGGATGGAGTTTGGGATTAGTAAATGTGCAGTGCTGGTGATGAAAAGAGGAGTAAAGGTTCATTCGAATGGAATAGTGCTGCCAAATGGAGAAATCATGAAAGAAATAGAAGATACAGGATATAAGTATTTGGGAGTGCTGGAGGGTGTAGGCATCATGAACAGAGAAATGAAAGAAAAAGTCAGGAAGGAGTATCTTAGAAGAGTGAAACTAATTGCAAAGTCGAAACTGTATGGAGAAAATCTAATGAAAGCAGTAAATGCATGGGCAGTAAGTGTTTTGAGATACAGTGCGAAAATTATAGAATCGTCTGACAAGGATTTGCATGCCATGGATATCAAAACAAGAAAAGTTTTAGCAATGTTTGGTATATTTCACATTCGAAGTAGCGTAGCAAGGCTGTATCAAAAGAGGAAAGATGGTGGGGGAGGATTGAAAAGTGTAAAAGATTGTGTTAGAACCGAGGAGATGTCGTTGAAGGAAAATGTAGTTAGAAGTGGGGAGTGGATGCTTAAGGTTGTGGCCAATGAAGTGGAGGTATGTGAGACCAAGGCTGATTATGTGAAACGTATGGATAGAGAAAGGGCAGAGGAACTGGCTAGGAAGAAAATACATGGAAGTTTCTTCCGGGATATAGCAGAAGTGGCTGATAAAAGATCATGGCAATGGCTTAGAGCTGGGTATCTGGCTAAGAGTACTAAAGCTTTTGTTTGTGCAGCACAAGAGCAGGCATTAGGAACACGATTGTTTAAAAAAGTGGTTCTAGGAGAGGAAATTGCTGCAGAATGCCGGATTTGTGGTAAAACCTCAGAGTCAATTGCACACCTTTCAGCAGGGTGTAGTGGACTGGCCCAGAGAGAGTACTGCAAAGGACACGATCGCATGGGACTCCGGATATATTAGGAGGTGTGTAAGAGGGTTGGGTGAAATGAGCTGGAAAATGGTTTGAGGAGGTGCCTTATGAAGTGAAAACAAGTGAGGATGGCAAGGTAGAGGTATGGTGGGACAAAAGTGTCATAACGACCAAGCAATTGGAACTTAATCATCCGGATTTGGTCGTCATTGACAAGGTCTCACAAAACTGGCAGATTGTAGACTTCTGAGTACCCTGGGACAGAAATGTGAGAGAGGAGGAGAATGAGAAGTGGAGCAATTATGCTCCATTGGCCTTGGAGATAAGGCGTATACACGGGGTTAAAACACAAATAATCCCGGTTGTAGTTGGTACACTAGGAGTAGTATTAAGTCGTCTGGAAGGACAATTGAAAAAACTACAAATCCCCGATGTTTTAGGCGGCCTTCAAACCTCTGCAATTATAGGTATCACCAACATCCTTAGGAAAACCCTTGATCTTTGAAGCTCCTGGTTTGAAGCCGGGATTAAGGGAAATCCTCTGGAAATGAATCCCATCCCTTTCCAGAGAGACGTTCATAAGCGAAATCAGAATTATTATTATTATTATTATTATTATTATTATTATTATTATTATTATGATTATTATTTTGTAATTATTATTATTATTATTATTATTATTGTTGTTGTTGTTATTATTATTATGATTATTTTGATTATTATTATTATTAGTAGTAGTATTATTATTAATATTAATTATCAACTGGCTATTATACAGAAAACCAAAATCATACTACTAATGCTACTACTACTACTACTACTACTACTACTACTACTACTACTATTCTTAAAATGCATGGCGCTCTTCCATAGTTACAACGACTTCCAGATTCAATCTGACACGGTATTGTTGTAGTAATTTAGGGTTCCATCTATGGAATCAATAGAATCAGCTATGTTGATGGCGTGATACGGTGCATCCGGAGCTATAACGCATACATTTATATCATGAAGAACTAGTTAAAAGCAAATATCATACGTAAAATATCTGAAAGTATTACAAGAGCCCGAGGAATAAGACCTTTTATCCAAATGACTTGATTCAGCATTAATTAACCTTAAAAAGGTATCCAAACGCCTTAAAGCAATCAAATCTTTGATACTAACTACTAAGAGTAAACTACCATAACTTTAGAATAGTGTAAATTTCAGTTTTAAATTTGTGTATCTTCTATGTTCTGATGGTAGAAAAATAGATTATTTTAATACAGTGTGACCCGGATATAAGAGACTTCTCAAGGCTGGGATTATCTTTTATCCGAGTTACACTTCTATTTTTGTTTCTTATATCCGAGGTACACTGTACATTAAATCGGGCTCTTAATTGCCCCCCCCCCGGAGAAAGTCTCTCTTATATCCGGGTCTCTTATATCCGGGTTACACTGTATTGCGATAAATAATTTTATACCTAGAAATATTCTTTGAAACGTGGGAGGGGGTGGGGAATAAAACAGATACGAAAACAAATTTAATATCTTTACGTGCAAGTATCTCATTTTTCGCTAGATTGATATTCATTTGAAGTTTGAAGTTAATATTTTTACTCTGTACCCTTTTCTTCTTTCTTTCTTTCTATTCTTCTTTCTTTCTATTCTTCTTTCTTTCTGGTCTTTTTTCTCTCTGTATTTATTCCACATTATTTTGCCTATTCTATCTCTTTTGCTTCTTTCCTTTCTTCCCTCCCTTTGCCCCTAACCCATTCCCTCCCTTTGCCCAAATTTTCTCTCTTTTTTAATTCCGTGCTTCATTTCTGTGAAACTTAAACTGATTCTAACCTTGTAGTTTATTTCTACCTTTAACGATATCGACGTTAGTTTTTGTTCTCTTATTTTATCCTTACCTATTCTGTACACACTTCCAATTTATCTCTGATACTACCAAATCAGGATGTTCGAAGATATCAGCTCCATGTTTTCAATTTTTGCCTCTCCTTTCCCTTTGCAAATCCCAATCGTGTTATACAAAACCAAAACCGAAAACACCAATTTTCCCCTACAACACAACTAAACTAAACACTATAAATAAATATCTGAACATATATATATATATATAAAAACTTGGAGCACGAAAGCATTTTTTAAAATTCTTCGTTAAACGACCCAAAAGACATCCATATACCCTAAAACATAACAACTAGCCCAACCAATTCCCGGCATTGCCCGCTATACTTACCCGGCATTGCCAGGGATACAGTGATGTAATTTTATTTTTTATTTGCCTACACGTTGTTTAAATATTAACAATAAAAAAAATTAAAATAGCATTTTTGTATTTATGTGCAGACAAAAATATTTTAGTTAAAAGGCAGATAAATATTTACTTAAAAAATATGAGTTATTTCCCTTGTTTATTTTGACTTTTACATGATGATCAAAACATCCTGTATAATATAGATGATCAAAGTCTGGGTATTCTTTTTAAATAAATATGAACTAATTAGTAGCAGCTTTCTTTATCGATATCAGTGCCGTTTCATTCATACTTACTATCAAGATTATTTTTTATTATTGGCATTCTTTGAGATGAGTAATTTGTATATTTATTTTTTTGTTTGTGAACTGTTATCCTCATCCTTTATAGTTGTTGTTTCATGAGATTTCAGCCAACTATTCCTCTAGCCTTTGTCAGGTTGTTAACCGGGACAGGATAGGAATGCGGAGACTCTTAACTGTATCCTAAGTAACTGCCTTCCATAGTTGTCGTCGTCTTACCACGTTTTGGTAAACTAAGAGACTCGGCATTCCTATCCCGTTGCGCTAAATCACCTGGTGAAGGCCGCAGCAATAGTTGGCCGAAACGCCGTGAAACAACAACTATGAAGATGAGGATAATAGCCAGCAAATAAGTAAATAAACTATTCTCTATATATTTCCAGATCAGGCTATTTGAAGAGGTTAGCTTCCTGTTATTGTCTTTTTTTCTGTGCTTTTCCTTTGCCGAATTCAAATATGTCATAGCTAATTGAGTATCTAATTTTCATTCGCTATTTTTGTACTATATACACATAATCACGTTAAAACACATCATCGATTTCCTTTAGATCACCGAAGTTAAGCAACATTGAGCCTGATCAGTACTACAATGGGTGACCATTTGAAACTTCCAGGTGCTGTATATGCTCTCCACTTATCTCGGCATTGTTTCCAGTCGTCCTGGTCTTCTCCTTGCCACTGGACTCAAGCAGTGCCGATTCAGGAGAGGTGTGGTTGGTAAGTGCGCAACCCTTGCTGCTCAATTTCATGCGCACAGGGATTGTCCATTGTCTTATCTTCACTGAATGGATGCTTCCATTGTTATACCGTAGATGCTGTTCCGACCCAACTTTTAAAATTCGGCCGACATAATTTTATAGGTATGTAATGGGTTTCCATGTCCCCTTCCTATCCTTATTTATTCATCTCTAGTTTATTTCATTCGTTCCTTTCCTTCTATTCTCATTCATTGCTTCTATCATTTATTTCTTCATGTTTCCTTCTTTCTTTATTTTTTTTTCAATTTCTTGATTCATATAGGTGCGATTTTTTAAAATTACTTTTACTATTGTTAGTAGCACAGTTTACCTATTTTTGTACGACAAAGTAAGGCACGACAAATGCACCTTGCTGTTTTCTTTTCCGCTATTTTAATTTTATTTTCATTCATTTATTTATTTATTTATTTATATGAAACTAGGGGAAATATTTTTAAAATATACGAATCAAACCTACGAAGAAAAAAACGTTCCTTTAAGTAAAAGATAAAATAATTGTTTATATTTTTAAAAACGTAAATGTTTTGCAAGTGTTTCTTTTAATAGTTAAATTGTTACCCTCCCCCCCCCCAAAAAAAAATAAAACAATGTAAAGTAAATATATCAAGAAATTAGTTAGTTATCCCAAATCTTGGTCTGGCAATCTAAAAAAAAAAAATACAAAGATTTTTAACAAAAAAAAAAAAAAAAGCATGCCAGTCTGTTTCAATTATAATCGGCTGCTTCTTGTTGTTGACATAAGAACCCGATGTTGCTCGAATGACCTGCCTAAATATCACATCAATAAAGAATCAGCAGGAGCAGTTGGGGTGTTTTGTTGTACATTTGTCATGCATTAATTTGTCATATATAATTAGTAAAAAAACCTTAAACCGCGTGTCATCGAAATCCATATTTCTGCAATTAAACGTAATCGTGCTTTTTCGTGGCAATATAACACCAACAAAAATGTACTTCCTCGCAATTAACTTTCGATTAACGTCGCTAAAAGATCGATTTAAATCAGCACGATTGCTGTCATTGTTGTCATCGACGTTCTCATCAACAGCGTTCCGTTGTGACTGTTGCCCTTCTCCACAAAGACATTGTCTTTGCCGTTGTCCTGCACTCTACAAAGACATGACAATCAGAGTAAAAATATAATTTCAATAGTTGTCAATGTTTTGATTCCCATAATAGATTACGAGATCATTTCTTTGTTTTTCCTTGAAACGATTAAGTGTTTGGTTTCTCTATTTTTATAGCATATCAAGGCTTTTTGTTGTTGTTTACTGGCTTGACAGAAGTTGAAGTTTCGTTTAAATTAATGGCAATCATTCATCGCGCACATGTTTATAAAAACGGTATATTAGTCATGCGCTCACTAATGTGTACATGTGTATTGAACACTGTTCAAATAAATGATGATTTAAATATATATGTATATATAATGTACATAATTTTATAATTTTACTAGACTACCCATGACCCGTTGGGTCAGTGCGTGACACCCTTGACGTAAAGAAAATAGCTTTTTGTGACGCAACAGAAACATTTCTATGAAAGTATATTAAAATGAAAAATGAATATAGATAGATTTCCATGAGTCGTTCTGTTTATAATTTTTGAAAAAAAAAAAACTTACAGCCATTGAATTATAAGTGGTTTGCCATACTTATAGATAAATGTGCACTGAACTTAATACTTAAAGTTAAATTCAAATTTTGAAATATCTTTTAATTTAAATGTGAAAAAAAAATGGGTCGCTGAAAACGTACACAGTAAAACAATACATTGTAAAATAGTAGATGTATTTGTAAGAAAATTGCGTTAAAATAACTTAAACGTAATACGAAAATGAACGATGCAAAAAAAAATTAGGCCGCTGAAAACGTACACAGTAAAAAAAATACGTTGTCAACAGGTCAAAGTTGATTTATTTGTGAGAAAATTGCGACAGTATAATTGTAATATAGAATAGTTGCAAAACATCCTCTAAGGGGTCAGTATGTTTATTAGCTATGGAATTAATGTATGAGCATGACACTTGTGACGTAAAGAAAATAGTTTTTGTGACATAACAGAAACATTTCTATGAAAGTATATTAAAATGAAAAAAAGAATATAGATTTCTATGAGTCATTCTGTTTATAATTGTTTATTTTTGAAAAAAAACTTCTTCTTCATTAGTAGTAGTAGTATTAGTAGTAGGAGAAGTAGTAGAGTAGTAGTAGGGAAAATACATGTCAACCAGTAGTAGTAGTAGTAAGAGGAGGAAGAGGAGGCGTAGTAGTAGTAAGAGGAGGAAGAGAAGGCGTAGTAGTAGTTGTAAAGAGGAGAAGTAATAGTAGTAGCAAGAAGAGGAGGCATAGTAATAGTAGTAGCAGTAGGAGAAGGGGAGGGCGAGGAGGAGGAGGAGGAGGATAGGGCGCAAGCAAACAAGCAAACAACCAAGAACGACAGAGTTTTAGTATTATATAGATGCACTTTCATTGAAAAGCAGAGAAACAACTCTTGCTTGTTTCGCGTACAATCTATTTTTATTTCTTTTTGACGGACTAGTTTCCAAACATTTCGAGAACATTTCTGTTAGCGTATGAAAAGAAATTTGCCGTATTTGCGAACGTTTTCGGCCTCCATAAGTCGTCGTCAGTTCGTTTCTTTTTACACTCGAACAGAATGTTCGGAAACTAGTCCGTCAAAAAGAAAAAAATGGATTGTTAGAGAAACAAACAAGAATTGTCTCTGCTCTTCAATTAAACGGGCATAAATGAGAAAATGCTGCCCAAGTATACTAATCTTATAATTTTTCTAGACTTTTTTAGCCCGTTAAAACGAGGTTAAGTCATAGTCTGTTGACTTAAAATTAACGATTTATGCAAAATTCATGGTTGAATATGGTTTAATCTATACTATTTTTTGCATTAAATACTAATCTCTACTAATCCCAACTTTGCATTGAACGGATAATAAAATACTTAGTTCGCTGCAACTTATCATAACAAATGTCCATACAAAATGTCAGCTAGATCGACTCAGTAGTTTCTGAGAGAAGGCAGAACTTAAACACCAATCTCTATTGATTTTAGTACAATCGATCCAGTACTTTCTGATAATACCTCAAGAGTAAATGTGGTACTGTGACAACTAATACCTACACATCCTTATTGATTCGTAGCTGTGCATTTAACGGATACCATCATGCTGCTCCCTGCAAAATCAAATTTAAACACAACATGTTTAAAATATAAAGAATAATGTTTTGGAAGATATTAAGCAATAAAAAATTTAAATTGGTTTCTATATATATATGAGATAAAATTGCAGTTGATTCACTGAAATAATTATTGAATACTGCTAATTTAAAAATCTATATGTATATGCACAAACACTCGTAAAACTAATATAGATTGTTTTCATTGTCCAGTTAAACATTATTATCTAAGGTCAAACGTAAACAAACATGTTTATTTATTCTGGTGCGACGGAAGTGCAAATCCTCAGTTTGCGAACACCTTAAGACAATTTTCGTCTGTACGAGATAATTCCAATCTATTCCAAGTTCCTAAGTTTATAATTAGTAGACCTAAACACAGACACGCAGCACGCTGGAGTGCTTATCAAGTTTTAATGAATCAAATCGATTTAAGTCACAATTACAAAGCAAAGATATACGATTTCGAAAATAAATGATAAACTGAACTAATAGAGACATGATATTGAAAGTAACGGTTAACAGACACTTTATTTTGAAAATAATGATTAACAGATATAATAGGCATAATAATCACATAATTTTGAAAATTATGATTAACAGATCTAATAGACATATGATTTGGAAAATAAGGATTACGTATATAATAGACACATGATTTTGAAAATAATGATTTACATAAATAATTCGCACATAATTTTGAAAATAATGATTAACAGATCTAATAAACTTATAATTTTGAAAATAATGTTTAACATATATTATTGGCATAGAGTTTTGAAAATAATAATTAACTTATATAAAACGCACATCATTTCGTAAATAATGATTAACATATATAATAGGCGCATAATTTTGAAAATAAAGATTTACATATATAATTCGCACATAATTTTGAAAATAATGTTTAGCATATATATAGGCACATAATTTTGAAAATAATGGTTAACATATATGATAGGTACAGTATTTTGAAAATAATAGTTAACATATATAATTCGCACATAATTTTCAAAATAATGATTAACAGCCCTAATATACAAATGATTTTGAAAATAATGATTTATATATATATATATATATATATATATATATATATATAATTGGCACATAATTTTGAAAATAGTGCTTTACATATATAATAGGCACATAAATTGTAAAATAATAATGAACTTATATTATAGGCAAATGATTTTGAAAATAATGATTAACATATATAATAGGCACAGTATTGTGAAAATGACGTAAAACATATATAAGAGGCACATAATTTTGAAAATAATGATTAACAGATCTAATAGATACATACTTTTGAAAATAATGATTTACATATATAATTGGCACATAATTTTGAAGTTATTTTTTTACATATATTATTGGCACATAATTTTAAAAATAATAATAAGCTTATATGATAGGCACATAATTTTGAAAATAATGATTAACATATATGATAGGCACGTAAGTTTGAAAATAATGATTAACATAATTTTGAAAATAATGATTAACATATATAATAGGCACATAATTTTGAAAATAATGATAAACATATATGATAGGCACATAATTTTGAAAATAATGATTAACATATATGATAGGCATATAATTTTGAAAATAATGATTAACATAATTTTGAAAATAATGATTAACATATATAATAGGCACATAATTTTGAAAATAATGATTAACATATATGATAGGCACATAATTTTGAAAATAATGATTAACATATATGATAGGCACATAATTTTGAAAATAATGATTAACATAATTTTGAAAATAATGATTAACATATATAATAGGCACATAATTTTGAAAATAATGATTAACATATATGATAGGCACATAATTTTGAAAATAATGATTAACATAATTTTGAAAATAATGATTAACATATATAATAGGCACATAATTTTGAAAATAATGATTAACATATATGATAGGCACATAATTTTGAAAATAATGATTAACATATATACTAGGCACATAATTTTGAAAATGTTTAACAGATCTAATAAACATAATTTCGAAAATGATGGTTAACTAAACTAATAGAGGTATCATTTTAAAAGTAATGATTAACGGACACTTTATTTTGAAAAAGAATGATTACCAGACAAATATTTCGAAAATAATTGTTAACATATCTAATAGGCATGTAATTTTGAAAAGAAGGATTCACAGATCCAATTGTCACATGATTTTAAAAATAATCTTTTTTTTACGTAGGCATCATCACATATGAAGGCCAAGAGACCACTCGAGGATAAAGGTTAAAGAGTGTACAGTAGAAATTGGACAATATAGTAATCGTTAGTAATGGAAAATAGGTAAATTTGTTAACTTATATAGAACAGCTCATCAAAAACTTGTTTAGGTTAGACTTGAAGACAACCATATTGTAGTTAGCTGGAAAGCAAGAAAACGGAAGACAATTCCATAAGCGTGCAGTTCTAAGAAAGAAGCTTTGTTCATGGAATCTACGTTTAGGTTTAGGCACAGATAAAGAGTGGGGAAAATTATTGATAGTGTTTTCTGCTAGACGGGTGTTTCTTGTGAAAGTTTTGCGAGGGGGGGGCATAGATTGGAGCTCAGCCGAGCACTTTCCATGAAAATAACGATAAAGAAGAGACAAACTCGCAACATCTCTTATGTGAGAATCATTAACAGTCGTAATCTATCAGAGGATTTAAACGGGATTTTTTTTATCCTGTTTGAATGGGCAAATATTGCACAACTTTGTGGCTAACATCAGGAGAGACTTTACAGAAGGCGACAGGTTATCATTCGAGAGGTTCGTAAAGATAACAAATAATTACCTTTTCAATTATTTTCTTTAAACTAGAAACATGATCTATAAAACGCATTGATGTGATAAGTACTTAACTTGACTGTCTTATCGAAATGGAAATTTTTGACTATACCTCAGCAGGGTGTGCAGCGTGAACATTTATCGCGGAACCTCTAATACAATCACAGAATAATATCTTTCTTTTAGCAAATCCAAAACTTTATATTTTATTTTATTGATACGTAAGATCATACACAAATCTTTTCATGTTTCGATAAAAAAATATTTTACATTTTTAGTCGATTTGTTTATATGTAATTTAGTCAACAGTCTTGAATTGTTGGAGAGATACTCTTCCGTCAGTAAACATTTCTTGCTGCTCCAATCACCGTGCTCGAATATTTTTAGGAGAAATTATTTCGGCTTCATCGCTTGTAAACTCCACGGATGTCCAAATATAAAATGATCATTCCCATTTCCTTAAATGAAGCGACTGGTTACCATCCAATGGAGTCGCCAAGTCAACAGAGCAGTTGTCCTGTCAAATCTTCTCCAGCATGAATAAGCACTATTTATATACCTATCGAAATGAAAACATCCGAATTGGTTACCTCTATGAAAGGAAACTACGAATATACCTTAGCAAGACGATTACCATACAAAAACTACTGTAACGTCCAGTTCAGTGTTTCTCAACCTTTGATGACCCGTGACCCCCTTACCGAATATATCAACACTTTGTTTCAACAAAAAAAATGCCGATTTTGCTTAATGTTGTATATTTAGCTCCTACTTCATTCTGGTGTTACCATTATTATAAAATTTAATGTTTTAATAGGCTTTAGAACTGATTAGGCGATTTACGTGTAAACTTCCTTTCTAGGATACGAAAATTTCAAGATACGAAAGCCAAACCGGAACCAATTAGTTTCGTATCTAGAAGTTCCATTGTATATAAAAATAAATAACTTTCTTTTCATGGCTGAAGTCGTGTCACCTTATTTATACATTGCATGTTTTAGTGTTTTGAATTACATTTTACGGCGTCTTCTTATGGTTCCCTAATCGAAGGCTTGTGGTCCCCTTAGTGGTGTCATGGGTCACCGGTTAAAAAAACGCTGGTCTTGACTGAAAAGTCTGTCGCAGGACTCCATATACGGAAAGGTACCAGACTGATATGGCGTCTCGAGAGAATGGAACATGTATCTACTAGCGGTACACATGATGCATGGTGAACTGTCTAGAACCAAGATTAAGATTAATAGGTACTGTGAAAAGGAAGTTGAAATGGGGAAATAGCAACACCAGTAATTGGACAGATAATACGGAAGTCGTTCCGGTTTTTTTTTAATTATTATTTTACCTTAACTTGTATACGTTGTTAAATTGCAAAATTGACCTACTTAAAATACAACATATTTCTAAGTGCATGTCTTCTTTTAAATTTACGGGGTTGGGTGTGCTGTGTGAGATATAGGCAAAAGAGTCATTATCAAATTGCTTTATCATCTCAAATGATATATTGAGATATCTAATCTTGCATTAATTAAAATATCATATTTAAGCGTATTTTACTACCGGGCAATGCCAAGTAGCCTGCTAGTTATTAATAATTCAAGAATTTAAGGAATACTCCCACTTTTTTTTTAGTTACTCAGTTGTAAAATCTGTCAGTTGATCAAAACCTTCAATAGTCTCCTTTCCCTAATGTGTGACTTTTTCTATAATAACGTGTCAACATCAGAAAATATCCCCAAACTCTTACGCAATACAAAAAGTATTGCTAGTTTGAAGAACAGATTATTTTTTAAACTTTTGCGTTTTTAGTCCAAATGATTGCCATATTATAAACTAGTGGGATCACTGTTTCGGCGTTGCCCGGAAAAAATCGAAGGGGGTCCAAAATCGCAATCTTTAGAAGTACATTAACGGGTAAATATAAAAAAGACTTCACCTAAAATACTAAGTTTCTGTAAACGATGAAACAAAATATAACTATATGTTATAATAAATATTCAAACAATCATTGAATTTACAGGGTGAAACGATAAAATTTTCGCCATAGAAAAGACGACATGATTCCATCTCCGTTTGATGAAAACCAGTTTTTTTTTGTTGCAGATATCTACTAGTTGACCAGTTGTGTACCCCAAGAGCGATAGGGGCCTTCTATCATGTCTGACACAATGTTAAACGAGCAAGATCGGGGATGCGCCGCTGTACAACTCATGCTCTCACCTGATTCAAGTTATGACAAGACCATTGCCAGCACTCTCAAAATGCAAATTCAGGTGGTTCAACACTTGTTGACACAGCTCAACGAAGTTTCCAGCCACGGTTATGATCTTTAATGTGGGGTTTCAAGTGAAAGCCATATCATGCCACTTTAAATTTATCGTTCTACCCTGTAAAAATCAATAAGAAAGAATATTAAATTAATGCGATGTACTTTCGCAATATATAAATTAGTTTATTTTATGATGTTGTCGCATACATAGTCAGTATATTAGAAAAGTGTTGTTCAGATTTTAATATGAACATGGTGTTTTAATATAGCTCTCAGTGCGTTAAATGTATCTATCGAAGACTGTTTTTTTTTTTTTTACCTTGAAATAGTGTCTTGAGCTCCTTTCATTAAGAGGCTTCGTGCCTTGCCTGGGCCGATGTCCATAAAAATAATGAGGTTACGTCTGACTAACTTCAAGTCCTAGCAAGTAAGAAGGCAAACAAAGAGTTCGACTCTCATACACCCAGTGTAATTTTTTAATATAAAATTTAGAGAGTTCATTTTTCTGCTGCCTGTATAGTTCAGAGCCGATAACTAGTTACTTCGCAAGATGTTTTTATGAAGCAATATACAAATTAGTTAACTTTAGGATGTAGATTGCATACATATAATCATCATATTAGAAAGCTATTATTTTGAATTTGACTTTGACATTTTAATCTTACTGTCAATGTCATAAACTTTGACATTTTAATCTTACTGTCAATGTCATAAACTTTGACATTTTAATCTTACTGTCAGTGTCATAAACTAACCAACATTATAAATAGCGAGTAGAAAGTGGATGTTTGGTTTACTCTCGACAACCTCGTAACTCTCGTTTTCCTTATTTTGCCTTTAGTCCTCACATTCCACGAGCGATGTTTTGACAAAGGGGGGGGGTAGGAAATTGCTGTTTTCTGGGTCAGAATTTATCCATATAACAGCGGAGAGTAGAAACTCGACCTTTGGTTTACCTCCGTGATATATCTTTCTTTAGATAACCATAACACAGGAAATTCACTTAGGTTTAATACAGAGGTTTATTTACTAAGGTAATACAAGGCGAGAGGCTGTCTGTCTCGGTGTCTTGGAACACTTTGATTTAGTCTGCATATTATTGTACGGAAGGGGTACTAGGTCATTCCATTATAACATCATCGGAAGCCTCGTAACTCTCACTTTGCTTATTTTGTCCTTTAGTCCTCACATTCCATGGGCGATGTTTCTGACAAAGTGAGAAGCATTTTTGTTTACTTAGTTGGTTAGTTCTGACCTTTAAAATGGTATTTATTCAGTTTTTTTTAACTTCAAGTGGCTTCGTGCCTTGTCTGGAGCGATTAACATGAAAAAATACGGATATTATTACCACTTCGACATATACATGTGTGTTCGAAAGTAACACACAAACGCAATACCAGTACAAGACAAAACATAAACTGAGTATAAAATAATCGGTTAGCATCCAATTAGAAACATACATTTTGTAGTTCTTTCATTTTAGTCGCCTTTGCTACGACAGAAGATGCATTTAGTAGATATCACCGACATGGTGACCACAGTGGCCGTTATCGCTTCGCTAATATCATACACGCCGCCATTTTTTTTATATTTATTTTATTTTCAAAACTATTTTTTGAACACACAAACAAATACACACGCATCAGCTTTTATACATGTACACGTGAAATAAACAGTTATTCGAAAGATTTATGTTGCTAATGTGGATCCACGTTTTAGAAGGAGGAAAAGTAGCAGGAGAGACGACGACGAGCTCGACGACGATGATGGTGGTAATGGCGGCGATTAAACTGGCAATATCTTATACGACCTATTTCCAAAACCCAATGATTCATTTTTTTTAAATTTATACTTCAATGGATAAAGATATTTTTTTTTATTATTATAATAAATCTCTAGTGTCCGTTTTAACACCATTTTTGTAACAAATGAAAATATCTTTAAAAAATAGATGTAGTTTGCTTGAAGCATTGTGCGAGGTGGGCATATAGAAGAGATTTAGAAGGCTATCACAATGCAAGGAGTGGAATGTAGTCTATGTTTAGGAAAATAAATATCTACAGGCACTTGCGTTTCAGCCTTTCGGGAATCATCAGTGCAGGGTGTCACGATTACCACCGGTCGGGAGATTCGGACCCGGCAACGAAGCTATCTCTGACTCCATTATATATATATATATATATATATATATATATATATATATATATATATAGAGAGAGAGAGAGAGAGAGAGAGAGAGAGAGAGAGAAAGAAAGAAAGAAAAAGGAACAAACCGTATTATGTGTTCATCAACGTTTCGTCTTTATTTCGAGACTTCTTCTGGATGAATGAGATTAAGAAACAAAAAATACCAGTACAAAATATTTGAAAATGTTGCACGTGCAAAGTGTGACGCTGTTCTATTTCAGAAAAACGGAAAAAGACGTTGGAAATTCAAAAGGGAGGGGGGAGGCTTGCGCTGTTAAAGAGAGGGAAATTATACATATATTAAAT
>NC_136524.1:32519032-32526532 GCF_053919585.1 Euprymna scolopes | reverse complement strand
TTATAACTTTTCTTTATTCGTTCCAATTGGTGACGTGCAGGAATACAAAATAATATTATGAAAAAAAATAACTTTTTACAAGTACATATTTTCGACCGATCCTTCAGTCTTCATCGGTGTAGTGAAAGTATATATATATATATATATATATATATATATATATATATATATATATATATATATATAGTATATCAGGAGACGATGAAAAAATCCAATAAAGTGTTCGATCGTGGATGTGAGAGCTGAAGAAAGTCGCTGATGAATGTGCGTTAACTCTTTCCAACCTCTTATGGTTGATTCAACGCAATGAAACCACTGGTACGGCCTTGAAATATTTATACATAGTGTCGTAATAAATATTGTATATATATATATATATATATATATATATATGTGTGTGTGTGTGTGTGTGTGTGTGTGTGTGTGTGTGTGTGTGTGTGTGTGTGTGTGTGTGTTGTTTTGAAAAAAGAAAAACCGAATGAATTGATGAAATGATTAACGTTTCGTCCCTATTGCAGAGGACATCTTCAGGATATTAAAAAGAAAAATGCAAAAAAAGAAAACGATCACAGACCATACGAAAATGAAAAGGAAACAGTGTTAGAAACCTACCCATATCGGGAAGGAAACTATGTGTTTGTATGGGAAGGTTGGGTTGTTCAATGTCTATATATACACTTTTAAAAATACATTAAATAAATATGTACACTTTTTTAATCTTTAAACTTATTAATTTTGTTAAAATTATTTAAGGATTAAGGAAAAACGGTTAACTAGGATCTGTTTTTTTATTTTGTTCTTTGATTATTATTTTCCCTATACTAGGGGCTAAATGGTAGAAGCCCTTTCTTTACGTAATAGTATTAGTGTTTAATACTAGTGCTGACTCTGAAAGTCATCTTTTAGCTATATCTATCACGTATTTTATAATTTTCGCATGATCTAAATTAAATGAATGATCGTGTTCTGCACAATGGCAAAAGAGTGCATTTAGGGCGTTACCATTCCTTATATCTCTTCTGTGTTCGTAAAGTCTTAGTTTCAATTTACGCTGTGTTTCACCTATGTACACTTGTTGACAGTTGTAACATGGGATGGAATATATACCGGCGTCGGATGTGAGGGTTTTGGGAGAGTGCTTGGTAGTTTTTAATGTCTGTTTTATTGTGGAAGTTGTTTGTATCAAGTGAAAACCAAGTCTATTAAGAGTGTCGTAGATTTTTGTATTTTTATTGTGGGAGGGTATCATCTCGGACATTGAAACTGAAGCTCTCAGTGTTGGTCTTAAATTCGCTACCGGCAAACATTCAAACATCACCACTAACACAACCCTAAAAAATTATAGACAAGATGACTCGGGTTTCACTAAGGGCTTCATACAAAGAATAATATCTTTAACAACTACCCAACCTCAAGAATTAGAATTACCAAAGAGATACATTGATGCCTTAAAACTTTTAGCAAAAAATAAAGACATCATCATTTCACAAGCCGATAAAGCAGGCGGTATTTTAATCATAGATAAAGATATATATCTAAAGAAAATGCACACACTATTAGCAGACGGAGATACATATACTCCGATAGACTTAAAATCTATACAAAAAGATTTCGAAACTTTTAATAAATCCATAAAAAAAAACTTATCAAAAATTATTAAAAAATGGATAAATAACATGGAATACCACGCCACTATTCCTATATTATACGGCCTCCCCAAAACACATAAAGAAAACATCCCTATGCGACCCATAGTATCTAACATCGGAAGCGTCACGCATAAATTAGCACGAGCTATTGCCCAAATTTTAACTCCATTAATGGGCACTATCATACTTCACATATTAAAAACTCTGGCGACCTCCTAAATAGAATAAAAAATATGGACATACAAAATAAAAGCATGCATAGTTTAGACATAATTTCCCTGTACACCAATATTCCAATCAAAAAATGCCTTAATCTACTCGACAAGCACCTAAACAAAATTAAAGCCGATCTACCTTTTTCCTCGGATACATTAATACAAATAATAAAACTCATCACCGATAAAACCTATTTCCAGTTTAATAATTCCTACTACAGACAAAAATTTGGACTCCCTATGTGGTGTACTAGCTTGCTTATTTTTAGAATTCCTAGATACCAAATCTTTCAAATTCAGACTACGTAAAAACTCCACATACTTTCGATACAGAGATGATATTCTTATTTTTCTCCCCATAAACGCACAAATAGAACAACTTATAAATAAATTAAATTCAGCAGAACCATCCATAAAATTTATATACGAATCCGAACAAGATAACTCCCTAGCTTTTCTAGATATACTCCTCATCAGATCAGAAACCGATCTGAATTTTAAAGTACATAGAAAGACCACACGCAAAAACGATTATAGTCACTAGTACTCGCACCATAATTATAAAATAAAGACCGGCATGATTATTGTTTTTTTCTTGCGTGCCTTTAGAATATGCAGCCCCCAATATCTTAATGATGAAATTCAATACATTACGAATGTTTTTAAAAAATTACAGTACCCGTCCTATTTCATTTCTTACGCAAAGAAAAACGCTACGAAAATACACTATAATATAAATAATCAGTAAAATAAAACAAATATCTCACTATTAAACAGACATCTTTTCATTCCTACCCACACTAAAAATACAAAAATCTACGACACTCTTAATAGACTTGGTTTTCACTTGATACAAACAACTTCCACAACAATAAAACAGACATTAAAAACTACCAAGCACTCTCCCAAAACCCTCACATCCGACGTCGGTATATATTCCATCCCATGTAACAATTGTCAACAAGCATACATTGGTGAGACACAGCGTAAATTGAAACTAAGACTTTACGAACACAGAAGAGATATAAGGAATGGTACCGCCCTAAATGCACTCTTTTGCCATTGTGCAGAACACGATCATTCATTTAGTTTAGATCATGCGAAAATTATAAAATACGTGATAGATAGAGCTAAAAGAAGATTTTTAGAGTCAGCACTAATATTAAACACTAATATTATTACGCAAAGAAAGGGCTTCTACCATTTAGCCCCTAGTATAGGGAAAATAATAATCAAAGAACAAAATAAAAAAACAGATCCTTGTTAACCGTTTTTCCTTAATCCTTAAATAATTTAAACAAAATGAATAAGTTTAGAGATTTAAAAAAAAAGTGTACATATTTATTTAACGTATTTTTAAAAGTGTATATATAGACATTGAACAACCCAACCTTCCCATACACACACATAGTTTCCTTCCCGATATGGGTAGGTTTCTAACACTGTTTCCTTTTCATTTTCGTATGGTCTGTGATCGTTTTCTTCTTTTGCATTTTTCTTTTTAATATCCTGAAGATGTCCTCTGCAATAGGGACGAAACGTTGATCATTTCATAGATTCATTCGGTTTTTCTTTTTTCAAAACAACATAACGTCAACCATCGCTGGTATTTTTATTTTATTTTTATGCATATATATATATGTTATAATATATATATATATATATATATATATATATATATATATATATGTATGTATGTATATGTATATATATATATGTATATATATATATATATGTATATATATGTATATATATGTATATATATATGTATATATATATATATATATATATATATATATATATATATATATAATTTGAAGAATCGATTGTTTTCCTGAAGAAAATAAAGCAAATAATTCCACATTTCAGACTTTATTTTTAATATTTATTATATTATTATTTGCTTTGATTTTCCCTTCTTTTTTCACACCCTTTTTTTTCTATCCTCTCCCTATATATTCACTCCCTATCTTTATTCCCTGATTCATTTCTCTTCTCTATTTGTGACTCTTATAATCTAATGCTTTTTCTCTTATTCTCCCAGTCTTACTCACTACCTATCTTTTTTTTGCCTTTGAAATTATTTCTTGTGTTCTCATTCTCCCTCTTTCATTACTTCCCCCCCCCCCAAAAAAACGTTTCCATTTCTAACCTTAAATGCATATAAAATCGGTGTTGTCTTCTTTGTCGTTATTCTTGTACAATGCGGGTTTTTATATCCTCTTCTGATGAGAAGCATTTAGCTATGAAATGTCATGGTCTAAATAGGTCCCCCTCTTATTTCCGTTTCACTTATTATTTCGGTTTATTACATACATATCGTTATCTTGTATGCGTTTTATTCGCTTATTGATACGTGCTTCTAAAAATATTAGTTTCTTTGAATTCATTGAATTTTGTATTTTACCCCTCCAGCCACTCACTCTTTGCTTAGTAATACCTCTCTGCTCTCTTATACATTAATGAGATTGTTTCTTGATACTTGGAACACGGCGAAACAAATACGGTAGAAATAGAAGTAGGGTCACTTTTTCGTGTTACACCGTATGTCGGGTTATTTTGTATGAATCACTACTATTAGTAATTACACGGTTTTAAAAGGTAATGTTCTTAGCTTACTCACAATACTGTTTTTCATGACGTTCTCTCTCTCTCTCTCTCTCTCTCTCTCTCTCTCTCTCTAAGTCTCTCTCTCTCTCTCTACGTCTCTCTCTCAAATATATATATATATATATATATTAGACTACCCGTGACCCGTTGGGTCAGTATGTTATATTAGCTATGAAATTCATGTATGAGCGTGACACTTGTGACATAAAGAAAATAGGGTTTTTTTTTTGACATAACTCAAACATTTCTACGGAAGTATATTAAAATGAAAAAAAGAATATAGATAGATTTCTATGAGTCGTTCTGTTTATTATAATTGATTATTTTTGTAAAAAAAAATTTAAGTTAATGAATTATAAGTAGTTGGCCATACTTATAGGTAAATGTGCACTGGACAGATACCATAATAGTTATTAGTTAAATTCAAATTTTGATATATCTGCTTTTTTTTACATCGTTAATTTATGTATTACGTTTAAGTTATTTTAAACCCCACTCGTCCCATGTTAAATAATAATTTCGAAATAATAACGTTAATATTTCAGCGTCCCAATTGTCCTTTTGTTTAAATTATCCAAATAAACAATTGTTAATACTGTTTTTTTTTTTACATAGTTCATTTCTTTATAACGTTTAAGTTATTTTAAACCACACTCTTCCCATGTTAAATAATAATTTCGAAATAATAACGTTAATATTTCAGTGCGCAGGTTATGCGCGCATGCGGAACCGGATGTTGTAAACCGGAAAGTGAGTTACATACATCGTTACAAGGCCATTTGAATTTTATAATTATATATATATATATATATATATATATATATATATATATATATATATATATATATATTGTGTGTGTGTGTGTGTGTGGTGTTTATAAAAAATAACTCCTTATAATAAAGACGAAATTCATTATAAAATCATAATATTTATTTTAAAATTTCTTTAAAATTGTACAGAAGGCCAGAAAAAGATCGGTACTGTCGGTTTCAAATCCGATATAAGGTCGGTCAAAACATAACGGATTCTCTTCAGCCTCTGTTTACATATGCTCTCACCGTTGTTTTCTTTTCGGGTCGCAATGTATTTATTTATTATTGTTTCATTAGCTTCACAGTGTTTTTCCCCCTCAAGAGTGGGTGTTTACACCAAAGCTAGTGAGGAGAGTCAAAGAGTCAATTTGATGGAAATCACCTGGCGTAGGATGTTTGCTGTGCCAAGTAGAACTGACTTCTGGAGTACAGTGATGTATCTGATTTCCAAGCAGTTCGGCTGTTTCATAAGATCAGGAATTGACCAAAGCGCACTTATAATTATTGGCACGTTGGAAGTTTTCTTATTACACAATCTTCAGCCTCAGTTTCTGATCGTTCCATAGTTTCTCATTCTTCTGGCATGTTAAGTTGATGTCGTTTGGACAAACCACATTAATAATTTGGCATTCATTGGTCTTATTAGTCACAACTACAATATCCGGTTTCCTGTGAGTTATCTCTCGGTCACACTGAATCATGAAATCCCAGAGAATCTTAACGTCCTCATTTTCCACTACCCTTTCTGGGTGGTGTATCTGTCTGTTACTTAGATCTCAAACTTTTGACAAAAACTCCAGTGCAGATTTGTACAAACTTTGTCATGGCAACGTTTGTATTCCATTTTGAGCAAGTATAGAAAACGCACTAACAATGTGTGACACCGTTTCAAAAGATATACCACACAACCTGCACTTATCAGAACAGTCCTTCTCATAGATGTTTTTATTTATTGCATTTGTATTTAGTGCCTGTTCTTGAGCAACAACTATAAGATTTTCTGTCTCTCTTTCAAAGTCACTTTAGACAGAAAATTTCACGTGTCCTGACATTTTTGTGTTTTAGTATCTCACTCAAACTGACCATGAAGTTTCATTCTTACCAACTCAGTCAACTTTTCTGCTTCAATTCTTACCTTGTACTTCTTATCTTCCAATGAATCTTTATCTAGCTCTTCCTCTTTCGCCACTGCAAGTAACACTTTATGACTATTAGCCAACTAATGGTGAACACTTCTAAGCTCTCCACTGACACATTCTTCAATCCCAATCAGCCCTCTTCCTCCTTTCTTCCTTGTGATATACAGTCTAAACACATTAGAATTTGGATGAAGTGATCCATACTTAACTAACATTTTCTGTGTACCTCTATCCAGCTTTTTTATTTCTTCCTATGTCCATCCTACAAAAACTGCATTGTATCAAATTACAGCAACCGTCCATGAATTGATGGCTGAGAACAGGTTCCTACCATTCAGTCTAGATTTCAGGATCAGTTTGAGTCTCCTCATATACCCCTCTTTCGTCTTCTCTTTTATTTCATTGCAAATCATCATATCAAGTGTTCAAGCACCCCCAGGTATTTGTAGCCTTCTGCATCAGAATCTCCTAATCTTTTACCATTTAGCAAAATGATGTCTTTTATGGCTCCTCTCTTCCCTCATTTAAGACTAATTACTGCACATTTGGAAATTGCAAACTCCATATTCATGGTTTCACTCCACTGCTGTACAGTTTGAATCAGAGAATCAATTTCCTTTTTGTTTGGACAAACAATTTCATGTCGTCCACAAATAACATGTGACTGATCTTCGGTCCATTTTTCTCCACTTGGTATCCCATATTGTCTCTCTTAGTACATGTGTCACTGGTATGAGTGCTGTTATGAATAGAAGTGACGAAAAGGAATCTCCTTGGAAGGTACCCCGTCTGATGTTGACTGTTCCTAACCAGACTCCCACTTGAAAAAAAAGGTTAGTTTTCCAACTGCTCATATTTTTCTTTATGAACTCAATAGTATTTTCAGCCACCCTACTATTTTTAAAGGTCCTGAGTACCCATGAATGCAGCATCATATCATAAGCTTTCTTGTAATCTATCCAAGCTACATTAAAGTTTGTTTTTCTGTTTTTGTAATTCTTTAAAATACATTTATCAATCGATAGTTGTTTTTTTCTTCCTAAATACATTTTCCAACTGCCTTTTTGTTCAATTG
>NC_136524.1:32439032-32514032 GCF_053919585.1 Euprymna scolopes | reverse complement strand
GTATGTATGTGTGTGTGCACTTACTGTGAATTACAACACCTGATTATGTTGTGATAGAGAGCCTCCTCACAGTGCATATTTGTATAGTTATCACTTTAACTGTCAGCCCCAGTTTCCATTTTCCCATTTATTTCTCTACGAAATTTGACAAAAAAAATTCATGGCATTTTAAAACATCTTCAAACATTCTATTATCACTTTTAACAAGATTGTGTCGTAAGATTTATTGTACTCTATACATGTTTTTTTTTTCTAGTTTTTACACTCTCCAATATCTTCTGGTTGATGTAGAGCACGCCAATTCTCTCTCCTTTCTGTTATTCGGTGAGTGGTTTACGTCTTTTAAAGGAGTGATAGATCTTTTCGCCGAGTTGAGCTGTTCATATTTTCCACATGGTCGATAAGTAGGTTATCAGTCTGCCCTTTTTCGAGGTCGTTCCTTTCTCTTTTAGGATTAACGTGGTTGTTCCTTTAGTCATCCACTTCGGAATGCATGTATCGCGTGCACATCTCTTTATTTCTTTTTATTTTGCTAGTCTTTCGCAAAAAGTGGTGAATTACTTAAACCGCAATCCATGTATTATTTGGGGTTCAGATATTTCCTATTTGACATTTTCCTTAGACGTTTTTGATGCAAATTTTAGTTTTTGTTCCTTCTTCAAATTTCTCGAGGTCTTTCTTCGTGTCTTTCAGCTATTCCGTGTCATTATTCTGTTCTTGATGTTTCTCTCATATATTGCCTCAGTAGTGTTTCTCTTATATGAATGATAGCTGCCGTACTTTTGTGCAACTTCCTTCTAACTTTTGATAAAACTCCCATATATCTCAAGTGTTCTCTTTCGTTTGTTATGTCACATTCTTCTTAGTCTTCCTTCATTTTTAGTAACATTCGAAATATTTCCTCCTGTTTTATTTTGGGTGTCGTGGTCGTCTCTTTTTATCGTTTCCGGTCTGTTCTTCCGCATGAGATAGACGGAGAATGTCTGGTATCTGGTAGTATGCCGCATCTTTAGCTGAAACTAAATTATATTATTTCGGTAGACATTTATGCTTCTGCTGGTTATATCATCATACCTAGTATTTTAGCTTGAATGAATTAATCTCTTTGATAACTATTTCAATGTTTCAGAGAATTTTATCACTTTCCCTTTCCTTGCATAGACTCAGTGAACATTATCCTTCGTATTTTGTCCATGGCCATTCTTTTTCTTTTCTCTTTTTTATCCGCTTTCTTGAATTTCTATTTTATCTGAGTATCTAACCAGATGTTTACTAATTTTAATACATTTTTTGTCTACATCGTTTAGTTTCAAGGGATATTATCTTTTAATTTATTTTAGTAAGCGGACAGCGATTTAAAACTACATGTTTGTTTTTGATATCCAGAAATGCTGTAAGATTTTAGTCATAATCGTTATCATATTCGGTTTTATGTCTGAGTTTTCCTTTGACTTCTAAAAAAATGTGGGAGAAATGAAGAAGAGTGGGCTTCAGAGAAAAGGGAATAAAGGCCTGACCAGAGATAAATGAATATGAGAAATCGATTCCTAAATGAGAGTAAAAGAATGGATCTTGATGGCTTTCAAAGGTCTCGAAACTATCGCTTCTTTTATTTTGTACTTTCGTCTTTACATTCCATGAATAATGTTTCTTTTTTCGTCGTCAGAATTTTAACATCTAACACTTATTTTAGCAAGGTTTTAAGTAGTATAGTTCTCTTAGATCCTTACATTAAGGGGCTTCATGCTTTGTCTGGAGCGATTTCCAGATGAAAATATCGCTTCCGTCTATATTCTTTTGATGGTACCAGCTTCAAGCATTAGGTCTTCACAGCTGTCCTTTCATGTCCCAATTTTCCTTTGCTTACGTTTACATCTTAAATGTGAACGAAGTGTTAATACATATCCAAGCATTTACGGGGATTGTATAGCATGCTCCTTCTGTAGGCAATTCTTGCCAAAGCTGATTTCTCATTTTCTTTTTCTGGTGTGTATTTAGCAGATCATTTATCCCTTCTATCGCTTTCCTAGATCTTTTATCTTACCCGGAAATAAGTCTGAGGTTGTAGGAGAATTGATAGACCATTGACGGAATTGTACCTATTAGATTTTCCACACGATCGTTAAGCAGGTTATCGCTATGGAATCATTTATTTATCTATATAATTATAAAGCTCTGGGTACCTTGCGTCCTTGCGTGAATCTTGTCTTCGACGGTCGGGCGAGTCAATCATTACAAAAAGGGATGATAGGTGACTTTATATATATATATATATATATATATATATATATATATATATATATATATATATATATAAAGTCACCTATCATCCCTTTTTTTTTTAAAGCACAAGATAAGTAAAAAAATAATTATTATAGTAAAAAAATAATTATATATATATATGTATGAACAAATGATTAATAAAACATGTTAAAAGACATCTTGAAAAATAGTTAAAAACATATTTAATTTAAAAAAAGGAAGCACAAGATAAGTGGATAGTCCTTAATCCGCGGAGTTTCGAAGAAATACTTTCCTTCTCATATATATATATATATATATATATATATATATATATATATTGAAATTCGACCGTTTTGGATTTACCATTTTTTGATTTTTACCCTTCACCGGACTATCCATTCATGTGAAATCTTTTTATCATTTTTCTTTTGCCTCCTGTTGCCCTTACATCACCCTTTTTTTAACCAAGTAAGATCTGTGACTTACTTGTAGTTTCATTAAATACTTTTATATGCAAAATCCGATCCTGCATTTTGCTAATTCCTGCCCTCTGATGAGAAGGAGAGTATTTCTTCGAAACTCCGCGGATTAAGGATTATCCACTTATCTTGTGCTTCCTTTTTTTAAAAGTAAATATGTTTTTAACTCTTTTTCAAGATGTCTTTTAACATGTTTTATTAATCATTTGTTCATATTATAAGCTCTATTTCCTTTTCGGTTTTATTGAGCTTTTACATCTGGCTGAGTTTATTTTACTTGTAAATATTAACTCTTTAATATTTATAATATATTTTAAGTTTACCATTTTGATTAACTTGGTAAACCTATTGTAACTGTTATTTATATATATATGTATATATATGTATATATATATATATATTCAGTAATGTAATTCATAATTTAAAATTCAAATTAGAATTAAATTAAAAATCCGTTTCACAAGAAGGAACAACAACAAAATCAACGAGCACTTTTTCTTTCCCTGTATGTTAATTAAATTAGTAATTTTATTTAAATTAGTAATTTTACTATTACATTAAAATACACTCTGCACTTTAGACTATTGTTCTAATCTCCTTTAAATTTATACATATATATATATATATATATATATATATATATATATATATATATATATATATATATATATATATATATATAATCAGTGCAGGGTGTCACGATTAACACCTGTCGATAGATTCGAACCCGGCAAAGAAATAACTGATAGACTTAAAATTAGTAATAGATTGGGAATTTTACAAAAAAAAACCCAGTCATATATTTTGCTTAAAGACCATAAGATAAATTTTGAAAATAAACCTACAACTAGGTTAATTAATCATACGAAACCCGAAATTGGTAAATTAAGTAAAAATATACTAGAAAGAGTTAACTATCAAATTAAAATACATATAAACTAAATCTATGGATTAATACAGCGGATACCATTAAATGGTTTTCCAATATACAAAATAAAAAGAATTGTACTTTCTTACAATTCGACATTGTGAATTACTATCCCTCCATATCTAAGGAACTATTCGAAGAGGTGATGGAGTTTGCTAAACTCCTGTCTGATATACAAGACACTGAAATTGAAATTATACGGACATGTAAAAATACTACATTGATTAGTGGAAATGATCAGTGGTTGAAAAAAGATCAAAATTACCTGTTTGACATTTCCATGGGGTCTTTGGATTCTGCTGAAATGACAGACTTAGTAGGTCTATTCATACTATACAACTTAACCAAAGACATCAATGTCATGGATATAGGCTTGTATCGTGATGATGGACTGATGATCATTAAGGAATCCAACGGCCCTAAATGTGAAAGAACCAAAAAGATTATCTTAAATGAATTCCGTAGAATTAAGTTAAAAGTGGATATTATATCAGATGTTAAAACTGTAAATTTTTTGGATATGAACTTTGATTTAAGGAAAGGCATCTACCAACCATATAGGAAGGAAAACTCAAACCCAATTTATGTACACCCCCTATCAAATCACCCAAAATCTATCATTAGGCATATCCCCAAATCCATTAGTAAAAGAATCAGTGACAATTCTTCCAATCTTGAAACATTTAATAAAGATAAATATTTCTATAACAGGGCCCTTAAGGATAGTGGATACAAAAACACGCAAATTGAGTTCATAGAACCAACACACTCAAACACAAATACAAATAGAAACCGTAAGAGAAAAATCCTGTGGTACAATCCCCCTTTTAATCTGAAACTTAAAACAAATCTAGGAATGAAATTCTTAAACTTAATGAAAAGGCACTTCCCTATTAGTAACATACTACATAAAATTTTCAATAAAAATACAATAAAACTTAGTTATAGCTGTAATGAAAACCTTGAAATAATAATTAAAAAACATAATAACAAAATATTAAACAAAAATAGCACACCCATTGCTACCGAAGTGTGTAATTGTAGAATTAAATCAAAATGCCTTCTTAAAAGAAATTGTCAAATTACTTCTGTAGTGTACCAAGCAACTATTTCTACTAAGGAAAATCCTAACGAAAAAAAAAAATTACATAGGAATGACAAATAACAATTTTAAAGAAAGATTTACCGGTCACAAGTGCTCTTTTGAAAATAATGAGTACAAAAATAGAACTTCCTTGTCTAAATATTACAATGAACTAGTAGAGCAAGGTTACTCCCCAATAGTAAATTGGAAAATTTTAAAGAAAGCTAAAACCTGTTCATCTTTAAACTCACCTTGCTACCTATGTCTTTATGAGAAATTATTTATACTTACGTTTAGAGAAAGAGATAAATTATTAAATAAAAAGCACGAAAATTCAATTAATTGCAAACATTATAAAAGCCATCTTTTAAGTAATTTTGTTTAGATATAAAATTTAAATAAATTTAAAATTGTCACTGATTTCTATAATTTATTAAAATACTATTAATATACTTTCTCCTCGCCTGATTTCATTCTTAACTTCCCCTATCTTATATACCTGTGTGTCTATGTGGATATGTAAGTGTCTATGTGCTTATTTTATGACCGTGTGTACTTATGTTTATATATATCTATGTTATTTTGTATACCCTCCTTTGTTGTGTACTCCTCTAATAATGTTTATTCAATCCATTTGTATGTTTTTATGTGTGTATGCATCTATCTGTACTCTTGTCAAATAATTCGTATTCGTATGTATTTTTATATATATGGTTTATGTGAATTATACATATTTATGTGTGCGTATATATATGTGTGTGTGTTGTTGTATATGACTGTGTACATATATTTGTGTATTTTTTGTATGTATGTGTATACATAAATTATATATATATATGCATATATGTATGTCTGTTGGTTCTCCGTGGGTATATACATATGTATTTTATTATTTTTAATTTTGTTACTATCTACCTGTGTGTTGCTACTTTTGAGTATTTTGTTGATTTAATTACTTCTTTTGCCTTAATATATTTATATATTTATATGTAAGTGTACTTGTATCTATGTTTTTAGTAATACTGTCTTGAATGTGTTAATTTGTGATTTTATATGACCTTATATTTATACTTAACTAGCTTAAACTTTCAACTTAATAGTATAGAGTTACACATTTATTTATATGCATGTGTATATATATATATGTATATATATATGTATTGTATTCTTTTTATATACATAAATATTAGTAGATTATTCTTTATAATTATTAGTCCTATTTAATTTCTTCAATCCCCTCTTATGGCTAAATATGTTATATTAAAAAGATAATAAATATTAATTTTATTCTGTTTTATTATTATTATTATTATTATTATTATTATTATTATTATTATTATTATTATTATTATTTTTATTATTATTACTATTATTTTTATTATTACTATTATTATTATTATTATTATTAATAATAATAATGATTTTAATATTGTTTTATCATTATTTTTTATTTATATATTTATTTAATAAAAACGCGAAAACTTTAAACTTATATCATTTAGTATAAAGGGCTTAATTAATTGTAGACGTATGTTTGAACTGCGTTGATATTACTCGTGGACGTATGTGAGACGATAAATATGTTGGTTGGTTATATTTGCTGTCACTTTTGACATGTACACTTCTAACGCTTAGATTGTATTTTCTGTTTGTTTTTGTAATAACGTGTCTCGTTACTGAAATGTATAATTGTTCATAAATTGGTTGACACGCAGATTTTTTCTTTTTCTATATACTCTCAACATTTTAAATTTCCCTTCCTATTAATTCTTACTTTCTCTCCTTCTATCTTTAACTATATTTCTTCATTCTTTCTTTTCTCTTCTAGCCCTTGTTTTCTTTATAATAACCCTTTATATCTTTTTTCTTTTTCTTCTCCATATTATATATTTTTTCTCTATTTTCTTTCTCTATTTATTTTCTTTCTCTATTTCTTTTTTTCTCCTCTTAATCATTCTCTCTCCATTATAATTTTTAAACTTTATTTAGATTGCCCCTCCCTCTTTTCATCTTATAATTAAAGTTCTGTGTTTTAAGGTTTTTTAACTCCAACTTTTAAAGAGTTCCTACCTAAAATAAAAATCCATTATTCATTGAACATTTGAATAGTCAAGTAGCTGCCTGATGATATCTGTTGTTTGATTGAAACAAGTGGCTGTTTGTAGCAGCGGGATGTGAGCATGTTTATAAAACAATAAACAAGTATATATGTATATATATATATATATATATATATATATATATATATATATATATATATATATATATATATATATATATATATATATATATATTAGATTGTTTGAATTGTTTTATTTACTTTTTTATTATTTTATTAGCGATTAATTTCTTTATTTCGCTCCCTGAGCGTTTTCTCTTATTATAAAAACAGAGTTTACATTTTTCTTCGCTCCAAATCTTAGGGCGTTTTTACTTATTATTTTTTATTTAAATATTAATTATTAATTATATTTATAAATTAATGACTTACTTTTATTCACTTAGTAATTAATAATTAATAATTTATATATATATATATATATATATATATATATATATATATATATATATATATATGAATGATTTGTCCTTTATGTTTTATGATATGTTTTTATTTATTTTTGTTATTAAATGTTATTACACGCATAAAATGTATACTCAACATGCATGTATATATATGTATATATATATATATATATATATATATATATATATATATATATATATATATATATATATATAACAAAGTGTCTATATTCAAATTTTCAAGATGTTTGTCCAATAAGTTGGAATATAGAGCTTTTGTCATTTATTTCTACATGATCTATAGTTATATCGAGCTTCATAAATTTAAGTGATTGGTATAAATGAAAGGTGAAATATAACTGAATAAACATATATACACTCCTATAAACATGTTCTACTGTGTGTATTGATATTCATATCAAAAACCCTTTTCCCTATTTATTTACGAAGAAAATACTACTTTCTTATATATGGGTCGTGGAATTGCATTCATTTGCAAAAGATCTAGCTAATTTGCATATTCTTTTAAACATTCATTTTAATTAATTCCCTATTAGTTTTTTTTTTTCAGTTTTCTTATGGGGTGATCATCTTTAGTTTACTATTACGTGTAATTATATTCATGCAGATATTCTACATGATTTATACTTGCGTAATATTTGTGTAAAAAGGTTACGCACAAGTAAGCACAAACCTTTTCCTATATAGATTTATGTATGCGCATATATATTTGTTTAAAAAATGTTGCCTACCAAACTCCTCAGTCAGTTTTTGATCTATAGAGATGAAACTTAATATGTAGAATATTCGAAACCATGCGAAATTTTACATTTGGGTTTTAGCCGGAGAAAGTAGGTCCATAAGTGTGAAAATTTAAAAAATGTAATTTGCCAGGTGAAGATCGAATGTGAATATGTAACGTAATAGTTATTGGTTCATGTTTTAATTTTTACCCTTGCAGCAAGCATGTCTCTATAGCTCAGGCATTAACGTAAAAGTAAAAAGTAAATCGTAAGCTAAATGTTTGGATTTCGATTCTCGGTGTTGGCCCTTGATTCATTTTTTTTATTTTTTTACTTTTTAAATCGTTACTATATAATGAGTCCACTATAATATGACATTAAATACGAAATCTACATCATATTAAACATATTTTACGGCCGGGCAATGGCGGGCGACCTAATACTTCTCCAATAAATATATATATGCGTGTGTGCGTAGTTGTGTGTGTTCGTATTAACAAATAAATCGAATATATATATATATATATATATATATATATATATATGTGTGTGTGTGTGTGTGTGTGTGGTGTGTGTGTGTGTGTGTGTGTGTGTGTTCAAAATGTATTGATATTAATCGAGCTTGACCAATTGTTTTATACCAAAAACACAATTTACATGAAATCAATGTCAGAATGCACATTTTCTATTCAGACACAAACGCAACGAACGTAATCTTTAAGAGAACGTCTCGTCGTTTCATTTTGTTTCCATTCTCGCATTCATAAAATATTTAATTCTCAAATGCGATGTAATGCGCAGAGCTGATTTAGCGCAATCTGCTTTCTCTTATAAAAAAAAATCTCTTTTATTAAATCAACAAAGACTTAAAATTCAATGCCGCTAAAGAGCTTGAAAAATAAGTGATAAAAGCGAGTTAAATCTTACATACTTTATATATTTAGGATTAGTAATAATTTACTCAGTTTAACGTAGCATATAAGTATAAGTTGTTGATCTAAAACCTATTGCAAATTGCTTATTAATTGCTTTTAGATTCCAGGAGACGATGATAGTGTAATTCCGTAAAAACCGTTTATCCTGGATTTGACTTCTGGTAAGCTTATACAAAAAAACAACAACAACAACAACAACAATAACATCAACAAATCAACCCCTTTTTTTAAAAACAAAATCTTAAATTATTTAAAGTTATCGTCCGTTCTTATTTGTTTAAGACATTAGATTTCTTTCATTAACAATATTAACGCATCTATTTCTACCAAGAAATATATTTAGTCTATGTTATGGACTCAATTCGTCATCATCATATCGTATGAATCTGAAGATTCTATTGTTGGTATCGGTTTCCCCGATATTTTTCTACTCAGAATTATTTCGCGAAAGACTTCATGGACTTACGTGAGGAATCGCATGAAGGTTGCCAACATCCTAAATGAAAATTATTTTTTTTTATGGAATTAACTGAATTCGAACTTGGAATAGCCAGGTTGTCAGTCCGTATCGTTAATCATTTAACCACCGTTACCTCCAATGTCATGTCTCCGTTCAGTCTCAAATGACAATGGATACCCCTTTACGCGTATCTCTGTGTGTAATTGTTAGGCAAGGGTTGCGCAATCTCCAGCCATACTTCTCCTGAATCGACACTGCTTGAGTCCAGTGGCAAGGACTGAATGGAAACAATGCTGAGATAAGCGGAAAACACATACAGCACCTGGAATTTCCAAATAGTCACCGATTTTAGTACTTACCAGGCTCGACGTTGCTTAACTTTGGTGATCTAACGGGAACCGGTGTGTCTATGTGATTATGCCGTATTACACCTCCCATGTACTCAATCAAATAAAACTTTTTCCGCGAGTTTACGAAAGGCATGAAATCCAGTCTGCAATGCTAAAGAATACTGAACTTGACCGTTGTTGTAGCTGATAATCTTAAGCGTTCTGGGTTTTCAATTTTTCCTTGAAACCACAGATATCGATAGACTATCGAAGTAATATAAAGTGTGATCTGAAATAATACATATGATTTTCTTTACAATTGAGCACTCTCGTAATGTATCTTAGTCAAAAATACATTATACTATGAGAGAGTAGCAAGTTTAATTTGCTTGGGTTTACTTTAGGCGTCATTCTATGAGCAAGGTTTCTGAAAAAATGTGAAGAATTGCTTGTTTCTGAGTCAGAATCTGTACGTTTAACACTATATATAATTTATGACCTTGATATTTTTGCGATATTAATTCTTATTCTCGAATGGTCTCCGGGTCTTGGTAAGTGATGAATCACTTGTAATATATATATATATATATATATATATATATATATATATATATATATATATATATATATATATATATATATATAAGAATGTGAGAAATTATATAATTATTTCCGCAGTCAAACAACGTCGCAGCTAACAACCGCCATATCAGCCAACAAACCGAAAGTCCAAGACTCGAGTTTCGCCATCAGTAAGGCTCATCAGTTACACATATCGGAACTCAGGATTCGAATATTGCTTGATAGGTGATAGATTTTCTTGTGTGTAAGGTGTTTATTCATGTGTCAGATTACTCGTCTCGCTTGCAAAAGAGTTCAGATATATCTAACTCACGAGCCCAAATAAGGGCGAAACTCGAGTCCTAGAGAGAGAGAGAGAGAGAGAGAGAGAGAGAGAGAGAGAGAGAGAGAGAAAGAGAAAGAGAGAGAGAGAGAGAGAGAGAGTGGGGGGGGAGATGGGGCACTTATATGATGCCAACATCATCGAGTGACATTCTGGCAACAGACCTGACGCAACTCCAACACGCTTCTCTAAACCGACAGTATCTGTCCATATCCACAACTGCAGTAGGTTCTGGATATAACAAAAAAACTACATTCGGTTATGAGGCCCTAGACTGTAAACTTTGGCGGAACCGAAATCACTCATTAGTAACTATTACTTTAATCCTCATTTCGACTCATGGAAGTGGTCGCACCTGTCAGGTTCCTATTGGTTCAGATATCCTTCAGCAAGTAATTCACATCTACCCCACTACAATCACTTCCTCCCCGACACTTATCTTTCCCAATCCATTCTCTCTTTTTCTCCCTACCCTTTTTCTCAACTCTACAACCATTGTCAACAATTTCTATTACTCTGTGCCTTAAACTAAACGTAAATTGCATAAAAAATGGTTCATTTCTATAACTACCCGTTTGTGAAACACTATATCGTGGGGCTGCTTCGCAGCTTACTACAACATGGTCGTTTTCAAATCTATGTTCTTGTTGAGTCGTCATTTTTAATAACCAAATTCGCACATTACACTATTGTCTTATCGACCAATTGACGCTCATTAACTCTCGAGTGGTTTTCAAATCTTGATATATGTTTAAGAACAGCGTAGACTACATCAATCGCCATGGATATGCCACAGGACTGTATCTAGTGTTTTAACATTTATATCCTCGAGTGGCACCCAGGCCTTGATAAATGATGCCTCCCTTGTAGCAAAAATCAACTAAGCTTCTCCAATAGACATGCCATAGAACTACATCTAGGGCTTAAATATAAATTTTGGGGCTCAAGGAACGTGGTTTCAACCTGTATTTACCCCTACTCTCAGATCCAATGTGTCCCCCTTCTTCTTCAAGTGAAAGCACCTACTAGGGCCTACAGGTGGATGAATGTTGATTATACAGAATCTGTAGTTTATATATAGTTTGTTTTCAGAACAATTTAATCTATAAATTAATCGTGCATAAACATAGGAATGTTTTCGGCTTAAATGGCTTAATGAGGGTTGATACGCCGTAAACCCCAACAACCCACCGACTACACTTAGAGCGTCACCCGTGTAAGTAATCGGACAATGGTTTTAAGAGCTTTTCTGTGTTTTCATGTACTTATCCGGGGATCATCTTTGCCTGTTAAATAGCATACGGCTTGTGTTTGCTCCTAAGACTTAGGTAGCGCGCGGATCACAGACTTTGATTTAAACGTATCAATACGCCAAAAAGTCGCCAATTATACTATTTAGCCATTTCGTCGGTTTATCGAGATGCATTAGAGTAAGCACAAATCTCCTTTCTGCACTAGAGTAAAACTTTAAGCGCTATTTAGTCTTTAAATATAAATACGTAACCTGTGTTTACATTTTTGGATTTTCTCTAAACAGATAAATAAATAAAAAAAGGACAGACAGAGGCGATAAATACGTGAAGTATTAAATAAATAAATTACAGTAGATAATCAGAGTTTATATAGATAATGTTTATAGTTATTTCAATTGATCACTTTCATTAAATCGTCAATCTTTATGTGTATAAAGATCAGCTTTAATTGTCTTTAAATCGTTTTGTTTTATTGTTTTTAAAGAGACTAAAAATGTAATATATATGTATCTATATACATATACATACATACATACATACATACATACATACATATATATATATATACATTATATATACATATATATTATACATACATATATATTATACATTATATGTTAAAAACAGTATATATGCCGTTCCCATTTGGGAGTACGAAATTTCTCCCAACTCGCATTTAGGTAAAAATGCACTTTCGTATAAATAATTGAATTCATTCAAAACGTACCGCAAAAACAAAAATAAATAAATAAAATCTACGTAAATTGCGATATATCCAAAGCAGTCAGTGGTGGAAGTTTAGGCTTCTTACCATGGGGTCCCGATTTCGAATTTCACTAGATTCAGCTTCTCTCTCTCTCTCTCTCTCTATATATATATATATATATATATATATATATATCGTTGGCAGAAATTCTAATACCGCAAATATATATTTATATAGCATTCATATTATTTTATTAGTTGTATGGTATAGCCTACACGTGTTTTGCTGAATGTTATAAATTGATCAAGCAACTTATCAGAGACCCATATAAATCCATAACTTTTTAATTTAAAAAGGACGAAAGGTGAAAAAGGAAATAGTTCTTTTAAAATCATAAGAGCAAAAAAAAAAACAAAAAAAAACTTACTTATTATAAGTTATCAGAAGTTTTTCCAGAAAAACACTTAAAACATCGATGCTAGGAGTAAAAAAAAAAAAGACATTGCATTTATGCCGCCATCTTTTTATTATGTACATAATATATTTCTAAAATTTTACGCTTTTAATTTTTAAAGAAAATGGCTGAGAATTCAGTCAATAAACCAAAGGTAATTTTATTCTTAAAAAATTAATGATAAAAAATTTAAGAGTAATCATATTAGATTTATACATAGTATATTACTATTAAAAGAAAATATTCGAAACTAAATAAGCTAGAATATATATATATATATATATATATATATATATATATATAGCACTATCATATATATATATGTATATATATGTATATATATGTAAATATATTGTACTATAATATATATATATATATATATATATATATATATATATATATATATATATATAACATAACACGCAAACAGCAGGAAATCTAGTACTTATGAATGTCATAATCGGCGGGTTTCACAGTTGACAGTCAGAGTATTCAATGATAGAAAGTCAGAATGATGAACAATTTAGGTTAATAGCTCATTAGTTTATACTTTACTAAAGCGGAAAATATGATATAATTTGTTAAAAAAACGTTTCTACTCATATAATTGTGCGTGGAGTGGCTTCGACTGAGGCTCTTAATTGATTCGATGACTGACCACTGCGCTCATCATTTTCAAGACTCTCGTCGGCGCCAAGAAATTTTCTTAAACCACCATTGAGATGTGCATTCAGTAGTAGTCCCTGGGCCAAACGCTTCATTTAAATCGCGAGCTGTTTCGGCATAGCTTTAATTGATATAATATGATTGTGTGAATTTGCATTTTTTATCTTGTATTCAACATTCTGAAAAGAAGACAATTGTTTTAACAAAATTTTAATTTAAACACTTAGATAGAGAGAAAAACGCGCTTTGAAATGATATCTAAAGTAATTATAACGAAAGTTATTTGGAAATCAAAATTTAAAATTCAGCAAGAACTTTCTTGCCAACTTAACAGTATTTTGAATATATATATATATATATATATATATATATATATATATATGTGTGTGTGTATGTGTGTGTGTGTGTGTGTGTGTGTGTAATCTTTTTGTAAAAATCAAGAAAACAAAATATAAAATAAGAACACCATATCGTGTATTTTTATATGTGTTACAATTGTTTAATAACCATTGGAAAATTTGTAATTATTCCAAAATAACTACTCTTCAGACGCCAAAACACACTATTTACACACATATGAATACATTCATAACCTTTATTTTAAGAGAACAAGCAGTTGAACCAACCTTCACCCTAATCTTACATTTTCATTTTGATTTTATTTTCCGATAGCCTTGGAATTTAGTAATTGGCTCTTTTCGTATTTCTACTTTTTTTAATGACAAATTACCTATTTTAATATTAATTATACCTATGTATATTTTTTCTTTCCCAAACTATTTATTTAATTGATTTATTTCCTAAATACTAAAGTACACTTTCAAATTCTATATATGTTCCAATTATATCCTTTCCAATCTACGATAGTTTTGTATTAGCTTTGTTTACCTTTTACGATATCCTAATTGATTTTGCTTAGCATTTTATTTCTTAAGTTAATTTTAATAGTATTAAAATTTCTCCTCGCCCATACTTGTTACGTCAATAATATTTTTTTTTAATTTAACTTTTTAATTCATCATTATCTAAGTATTTTATTTTAATTCTTTTATTTTCCTTTTCTATTAACATTCGTGAAATCTTTACCTGCTAAGGGAGATAATTCTGTTTATCAATTTTTATCAATTTACCAATTTTTTTTTTGAAATTTAATGTATTCATATTTTAATATTTTGACTATAGTATTTATTAATTACCCCCGTTTAATTTTTAACTTATAATTCTAACATTTTTAACAATCTCAGTTTAATTTTTTATTGAGTATTCATTAACTTATATTTTGATTAAATTTATGTTAATTCATCATTGTCTGATGTCTATTGATGCTTGCAGTTACTTAATGTTAGATTTTTCCATTCCTGCATTATTAAAATTACTCAGTGTAATTTTATTACCCATAACGATTCTTAAAATATAAACTACTTATATTTCTATTTAAGTTATTGTTATTTTAGTTTCTACATGTTAAGTTGATGATGTAGTAATTTATTTATTTATTACACCATTATAAAATGTTAGTATTAAATTTAACATTCTCTTTCCAGACTTACATTTCACCCTAATCATATTCTGTAATTGTATCTTTTTTTAATTTACTTTAATCAGGTTTATTCTATGAAGACAGGTTTGTATAACATCTCATTTTTGTTCAAAATTTCCTCTTTAGAATACACTATGTGGTCTGCATCCAGTAAAGACAGATTACATCTTTTTGATTTACTAGGTTTATACTTTCTAGTTTTATCTACTATTGCCCATTTTATTAAAATTCTTTCCTATTCTTACGTAGTTCACTAACTCAATCCCCTAATGGAGATGTGTTCCTGTGCTTATTTTGAATAATTATCTTTATTCTATCCTTATCCTCAACCCGATTTGGTTCATTCTCTGGTTCAATTTTAAATGATGGAACAGGGTATATTTCTTAAAAAATAACTAGTTTCCTCTAGGTATATCTTTCTTGCTATTATCTACCTTAACTTCACATTCATATACAATTTCAGAAATTAAGGAATTGCTATCCAATGGGCATTCATTAGGTATTCTACAGTTACACTTTCTCACCAAATTTAGTTCACCTTATTCAATCCCATTATTATTCACTTTTTTGTTTATTTTACAATTATTAGAACCTATTATAGTATTACCTAAATTGGCAGCAGTTGAGAATGAAAGTTTAACTATGTTATTATTAATTACTATCATAATAACTGATGTAACTAAATTAGGAATGGAGGTTATAAAACTAATGACGAAAACCTTCATTAGATATGATAATGAATTATGGACCAAAAAGAAAATTACATTGATGTTATGATGGGATCTCTGGACTCTGTAGGTAATTAACCTGTTAGATCTGTACATACCAAAGAAGATGTTTGAAAAATACCGTGCTTAAATGGTGGGTTTTATAGAGATTATGCATTATTTTTAGTTAATTCAAGCGATCGTATTATAGAAACAACTAGAGGAAATTAAACAATTTTTTAATAAACATGAGTTAGAAATAACACAGAACTGCAATTGTAAAATAGTAATTTTTTTTAGATATAACTCTGAATCTCAACGACAACACTTATGCACCGTTTCACAAAGCGAATTAAACACTGTATTATAAAGATTATAAATACAATTATTCTACACCATCCCCAGTATATCCAAAAGAATGTCCATGTTATCACAAAATAAGAATATATTCGATAATGTAACTTTAATTAGATCAGAATATCAAGTTAAAATCAAATACATAAAGGAGGTGGATAATAAAAATAGCAAAACAAACTAAACAATATCATATAGCATGGCAATGAAAGGAAGAAGAAACGTAAAAAAAAATAAGAAGAAAAATAAAAAGAAGAAAAATAAATAATGAAGACGCATATTATAATAATAATAATAATAATAATAATAATAATAATACTAATAATAATACTAATAATAATAATAATAATAATAATAATAATAATAATACTAATAATAATAATAATAATAATAATACTAATAATAATAATAATAATAACAATAGTAATAATAATAATAACAATAGTAATAATAATAATAATAATAATAATAATAATAATAATAATAATAATAATAATAATAATAATAATAATAATAATTCTGATTTCGTTTATGAACGTCTCTCTGGAAAGGGATGGGATTAATTTCCAGAGGATTTCTCCCAATCCCGGCTTCAAACGAGGAGCTTCAAAGATCAAGGGTTTTCCTAAGGATGTTGGTGGTACCTACAATAGCAGAGGTCTGAAGGTCGCCTAAAACATCGGGGTTTTGTAGTTTTTTCAATTGTCCTTCCAAACGACTTTACACTGCTCCTAGTGTACCAATAATAATAATGATAATAATAATAATAATAATAATAATAAGAAGAAGAAGAAGAAGAAGAAGAAGAAGAAGAAGAATATTAAGAATAAGAGAAATAAACGCAAAAAAACGAGTATGGTTTAAACCTCCTTTCTGTGAAAATATACAAAATAATATCCTAAAATGTTTTACAAAAATAAATTGATAAGAACTCCCTTCAAGAAAATAGATTAAGTAAAATAATTAAAAAGAACATAGTTATACTTCCATTCTCAACTGCTACCAATTTAGTTAATACAATAAATAGTTTTAATAATAAGTATAAGTAGAAAGTAGCATGTGAATGTGCACTTTAGTATGTAGGACATAAATCAATTAAATAAATAATATGGGCACGAAATATAATTACTAAAAATTATTTGAAGAAAGAAAAACAGTTACTAAAATAAAAAATATAGAGGATTAATTAATATTGTAATAGGTAATTAGTTGAAATATCATTTAAAAAGTTTTAAAAAAATACGAAAATGGAGAGATTACTAAATTTCAAGGCTATCGGAAAATAAAAACAAGAACAAAATATAAGAGTGGGGTGGAGGTAGGTTCCATATACGGCACAATCACGTTGACACACTGGTTCGACAGTTCACCGAAGTTAAGCAACGGCGAGCCTGCCCAGTACCAGATGGGTGAGCTTTGGGAAGGTGAGGCGCTGTATGTACCACGAGGTTAAATACCAGTTTGGGAAACTGGCGCGGATGGGCCTCTCTTAAGCTGTGGTAGGCAACCCATCTAGTGATGGCATCACGATAAAAACAATACCCTTGATAGCCCTAGCGAAGCATAAAGTATTAAGCTACGGACAAGATTTGAATTATACTACAAAAACACGTGTAGTTCAATCTCGACTGCGGCCGCATGTTATGTTTCGTAGTGTGTGTGTTTTTGTTTTTTTTTACAAAGGTAGGTTCAATTGCTTATTTTTTTAAATAGAGATCATGAATATATTCATAAATGTATAAATTGTGTATTTCGCCGTCTCAGGAGGAGCTGTTTTGGAATATTTTTGAATGATATAATAGTTAAAATTGCCCAAATGGTTACGAAACAATTGTAACGCATATAAAAATACACGATATGAAAACACACGATATGATATTCTTATTTTATATTTTGTTGTCTAATGGTGGATGGTGGTATCGTAGGAATTACACCGTTATTTAAATTATACAAATTTGTCTGAATATTTGTCCACAGATTATAGATGTAATTAAAGCAAATAAATAAATGAATAAATGAATAAATAAAAGAGTGAAAACGAGATATAAACGAATTAAAATGCAAGAGATAAATAAATAAATACATAGAGCTTATCAATAAAATAGACAGAGAAGGAATATGCCGCCGAATAAAGAAAAAACAAGACATGAAGTCTTAAAATAGAGAAGCATAGCTGATGATAGTATACTATTACTTCAGGTCAAAGCAAACACAGACAACAATGAAACAGATACCTACCCCCACCCCGGCTGTGATAGGCCGAATCTTACTTTCCTCCCCTCTTCCTCCCACCCACTCACTTCATTTACCATACCTCCCTCCAAACCTTCAAAAACCTCTACTGTCCACATATGTAAACTATACCCCCCCTTTTCTTGATATACAAAACGAATTGAACTGTGATTCTCGTTTCAATAAGTTTCCTTCTTTGATTTGATTTGATGAGGTGGGTCTCTTTAAATAGGGACTCCACTGAAACATGTACGCAGGTATATAGTCTGTTTACTATACAAATATTAGTTTGTATTAGTTTGTATAGTAAACAGACTATATACCTGCTCTGTCCCTCATTGAGAACGTTTTAATGATCACGCGGGTTTCAATGGATTTACGTATAGGAAACCAATCTATACAATAATTATACATATATATATATATACATATATATATATATATATATATATATATATATATATATATATATATATATATATATATATATATATATTTGGAAAAACTGATAATTAGTAAAAACCTGAAGGGAGTGTTCAATTATATTGCAGAGCAAATATGTGTTTTATTTTTTTTTTATTACCGTTTTATCTGTTTGGTTACATATGTTTCGGATGTTGAACCATGTTTACGATCCAGTTCCATACCACCCACGGACTTTACATACACTGGACATACCAGCAACTTGGTTATAAATAATTATACATTGAGGTGAGGAAAGATAGACGAATAAAGGCTAGACACTCCTCTACTCAAGCACACCCGTCTACATTTGTTTGTTTTTGTTTCTTTACTTTCATAATTCCGGTCTTTCCACGCATTGTCTTTGGCTTAAACAAAAATTCTATATATTTCTTTACCAACAATGCTTCAAGCAAACTACTACATACTCTTAAAACACACACACACACACATATACACACATATATATATATATATATATATATATATATAGATAGATAGATAGATAATAGTCGTGAATTCACGATGTTTTGACATCGTCCGAAATACCTAAGCTCGATTTGTTTACACAAACAGCATCGTTTTATTCGCTAATGGTAATACGTTTATCACTTCTTTATATATATATATATATATATATATATATATATATATATATATATATGTATATATATATATATATATATATATATATATATATATATATATATATATATATATATATACATAAAGAGAGAGAGAGAAAAAGAGATGCAAAATGAATGAGGAAATTTGGCACGGCTAAACCAAAATGCTTTATAGGAAATAAAAATAAGTGTGAGAACAGGGTAAAAACATCGCGTCCATCAAAGAACGCGAGAAGTAAATCTGTTTAGGTATTAGATGTAGTTTTATGTTGTTTTTCTTTATATGTTACTAAATGAGGAATGATTTCCATTATAATCCAGTTAGTATTAAATTGAGAAAAGCACTCTTGCAATGTTTCAATGTTACGGGAAAGAAGTTAAAGCAAAACAAAATGGCCACCGAGTTTGGCCTGATGTAGTATTTACTTAACAACAAAACTCGAATTTTAACCCGAAATGACTCCTCGTGCAATAATATTGAATATATGATATCAATCATTATATAAATTGGCAATATTTAACTAGAACATTTATTTCTTTAGAAATAACCAAACTGGAAACTTTAAAACCCAGTTTCAGCTTAAGTGTGGGCCCAACAAATCTAACGTCTGCTAAAGTCTAACTTTCAAGTAATTCAAATCTTTCACGTTGTAGATATTATGTTTCTTCGTTTTTATTTTACATTAGTCGCGTATTTTCACCTTGACCAAACGCTGATAGTAAATGTCAGTTGGACATTTTGTGGACAAAATAAAATCGCATGTAACAAATGAAACGTTCTGAATTCATGGCGGTTGTGTTTACCTGGAGAAAGACTAATTGGAAAAGGTCAATTAATGAAAGTATATGAAGGTAAAACCGTTAATCTTACTGTTCGAGCAGATAATCTGGATTAACAAAGAACATAAATACTTTGAGATTATAATACCTATTACAAATAAAAAAAAAGTCAGGGGCTTAATTATTTCTCTCTTTCTTTGTTTTAAGCAATCTATCCGTCCATCAAAATCATACTCTCTTTCCCTCTCTCTCATATATATATATATATATATATATATATATATATATGTGTGTGTGTGTGTGTGTGTGTGTGTGTGTGTGTGTGTGTGTGTGTGTGTGTGCGTGTATGTGTGTCTGTGTCTGTGTCTATCTATATCTGTCTGTTTCTGTGCGTGTCTGTGTGTGTGCGCGCGCGTAGGTGTGTGTGTGTATATATCATATGCGTATGTGATCGAGAAAAAGATTATTATATATATGTATATATAATATTTTAATAGATATAGGTATATAAGTAAATATGCGTGTATCAATATATACACACATATATAGTTACAACATATATATATATAATTATATACATGTATATATATATACATATATAGTTATATGCATATATATAGTTACATATATATTTATATATATATATATAGAGAGAGAGAGATTCAGCCACTCTGATGAGTCGTAGACGACGAAACACGTATTAGTAGATGATTGTATTTTAAAAATAATACATATGCCGCTCCCCATTTGGGCGTACCAAACTGGTCAAAGGGGAAATTATTCCCAACTCGCATTTAGGTAAAAATGCGCTTCCATATAAATAATTGAATTCATTCAATAAGTGTCGCTAACAAAAACAAGCAAACAAACAAACAACATCTCTAGTCACTATCTCTCTATCTACCTATCTCTCTCTCTCTCTCTCTCTCTCTCTATATATATATATATATATATATATATATATATATATATATATATATATATATATATATATAGGGTGGCCCATACTTTATAGTTTGAAAATCAAATAACTTTTTCTAACTGACTGTAGTTAATTAATTCTTTTCTTATTATACAGTTTATGGTGTGGAAATTGGTTCTGACTTAATTATGAAAGATAATGTCTCTTAAGTAGACTCCATTTTCGGCTTTACAAAGTCGAGCTGTTTCTAAGCTATTCTTTATGACAGTTCTTAACATCGGCAGTTGTAGGGAAAGAATTTCCTGCGTATTTTTGCCTTAAGTCCTTGGATGTTTCGAGGCTTATTTGCATACACTTTGTCTTTAAGATATCCCCAAAGTCAAAAGTCTAGTTCTGTCAAATTAGATGAATGTGGAGGCCATTCAAATCCGAAATTTCAAGATCAAGCTGTATGTGCAGATGGTCCATTTTGTTTGCCACCAATACCCTGCCATGTTTACTAACTGAGGTTGAACAAATTCAATAGAATATCTTTTAAGAGCATATTGCACCTTGAAATGGCGCATATAAGATCTTTGCATTGCAACAATTGACCATCCATTTTCAAAGTGAAATTCAATTATCCTTGCTCATTGTTCTGTTGTAAACTTATCTAAACAAAAAATTTCCAAAGATTCTATTTTATAATTCTAAAAAGAGAAATTAAAATATATTAATAGAAAAAAAAGTTATTGAATTTTTAAAATGTAAAGTGACTTATGGGCTACCCCGTTATATATATATATATATATATATATATATATATATATATATATATATATATATATATATATATATATATATATTTATAAAGAGAGACTGACAGACAGACTGATAACTATGCATTTTTTATTGTTTTAATTTACTTTTGATATGATTGTAAAAAGTTGCATTTAATGGTAACATTCATTCGTGTTGAGTCGTTAAATTATGTATTTGAACACACACACAGACATATATATAATAGAGATTTGCTTTTTTTTTCTCGCTCTGACATTGATATTGAAAGCCTACTTTTCCTATTTAAAAATCAATAAAACAAACTTTATAATATACTCAGTTAAAATATGCGTCTTAACTAATTTCCATATTTCTTTGAAAAAGGGCGTTATCTACTTGGTTGGTTTCATTTCACTATTACGGTGAATTCTTTTTATACATAGTTTTTACATTCTGTATAATTGCGCAGAATTTAAGATGAAAACGTTCCAGGGCACGGAAATATTTATATATCAATATCTATCTATCTATCTATCTATCAATCAATCAATCTATATATATATATATATATATATATATATATATATATATATATATATATATGAGTGACCTTGTCAGTGTGCGAAAAATCTCTACCAAACTCCTCTATTTGATCTTAATAGTTGAAGTTTTATATAGAGAGTATGTAGATCTGTAGCACATATTAGATTTGGTTTATATGTTTTAGTTTCGATTTTAGCTGACAGCATGCGAGTTATTTGTTTTTTACTTGTAAATTCACTACTATATATTGGGTACGATATAATAATCGATAGATACGTTGCTCTATAATGATAAATACGAAATTGCATGAATTAAAATATCATGTTTAAGCGTATTTTACGACCGTTGTGGTTTGCTATTATATGTATATACTAGTGGGGTAAAGCGCCTGACTTTGCCCGGGCATAAAATATCCATGAATATATTTTGATTGGTCCAGATTTCGTATATATTATTATAGAGTAATGATTTCAAAAGTAAAAATAAAAAAAGGATTTGGGTGCCATCAGCTAGAATCGAAACAAAAAGTGTAGTATTCAAAGCTAGTGGCGTTACCACTGTACCGACGTGACACGCATATGAACTTATTAAAATTTGAAATTAAAAATAAACTCAGATGAATGTACAAAATGTATAACGATTTTTTTTTTTCCAATTTTGACTTATTTTTTACCCCTTAAAACTATTTTAACCACCTAAAGACCCAGAAAAATAAAACGAAATCCAATCATTTGAGGCCCCTGGTGCCACTTGTAGTTTCGGGGGAGATAGAGTTTGAAAATATGGAAACAGACAGACATATAGCCTTTCATATATATATATATATATATATATATATATGTATTTTTTTAAACAATCAATTTTAATACCTTTTAAATGGTATTTTATTGATAATTGTACCAATATTAACTTCGGTTTAGCTCGATGAGAATTCAGAGCAATATAATTTATATAATCAGAAAAACAACACCTTTTATTTATTAGTACACATGTCTTAAAAAATAATAAAAACAAAAATTGTGTACTAATAAATAAAAGGTGTTGTTTTTCTGATTATATAAATTATATATATATATATATATGTGTGTGTGTGTGTGTGTGTGTGCGCGCGCGTGTGTGTGTGTTTTAAAAATGTGTTATATATATATGTGTGTGTGTGTGTGTGTGTGTGTGTGTCTTTCAAAAACAGTAATCTACGTACATACATGTCTCGAAGGCCCACCCCTCTTCAGCGTCGCTTGATTGTTATTAGGAATCGAAACCCCCGAACCTTTTATGGATTTCAGTCCAGCATCTTAATCCGTTGCACTATGAAGCGACAGACAATTTTTCTGTTTAGTTTTTATCGTTTATATATTTACGTAGATTTTGTTGTTGATTTTTTTTAAACGATTTTAAGGTTATCGTCTCCACCTTGGAGATCGGGTGTGTTTTTTTTTTGAGAAAATCGCCCGTTTTTTATTTAGACGTAAACAAATAATATTTTTATTTTATTTATTTATTATTTAAAAAAAAAACCCAGTAATCTATGTACATGCATGTTTCGGTGCCCTACCTATTATATATATATATATATATATATATATATATATATATATATATATATATATATATATATATATATATAAATCCCCGAAACAGTGTTTCATGGTAAACAACTGATGATCCCTTGAAAAATAAAAAAATTGGTATTATTGTAAATTTGAGAGTTGATGCAGTGATTGCAGGTGATTAAATGACTTACTGACTAGATGTTTTTTTTTTTTTTAACGAATGATAAAAAATAATTTTTTGTATGGTTTCAAATGTTAAAAACTTCAAAGACTATATATATATATATATATATATATATATATATATATATATATATATATATATATATATATATATATATATATATATATATACATACATACATAAAAATCTTGTTATTGAAAATTTATTCAAATTTTCAAAAATCATTATTAACCTGTAAGGAAGGTATACAAAATTTAAATCATCCAACAAGGAGTCCAAATAAACAAAAATATTTATTCCATGGAGTTTCGAAGAATGCAATTCTTCTCATCAGAGCGAAGAGGTAGGCAAAATATACAATAAATTTTGCAGCTTAATGTATTAAATGAAACAAACAATATGAAATTAATTATACTTGCATCAAAAAAGTTATTTAACAGTTAGTGACAGTTTATAGCGATCCTGTGAGATTAAGAAAGAAGGAAAAAGGAAAAGGGGAGAAAAAGAATATGGTAGAAATCTACTGAGAAAGACGGTAACATCCAGAACAGGAAATGTCGTACGCATTGATTAGTACAGAAAATGACGATCAATGTTGATCGGAGAATTTGAAACCCGCAACAAAACTATATTTGGTTTCATTAGCAAGGAACATACCACAGGGCCACTGAATTAAGAGAAATTTAAGCAATAATGAATCTTAACCTTTTATACAGGCGATCTTAGAACGATAAAGTAACAGGGATGACGATCTTGCTACAAGGCCAACTGACCGACATTTTCAATTTCCCTAGACAGTATTTGATTTTAAGATTTTGTAAAAAAATTCTTAACCGGGCGTCACACTCCCCCCTGATCTCGAGATCACACAAATGACAATGTTGAGCAGGCCGCTTTTTTCTGGTACTTCACCTTAAATGGTTCAGGCTCAGGAACATTCTCAGTAGTGCTTCTGTCATTCGCACCATTAAACTCTTCTCGCTCTGGGTCCTTGGGAGAATCATCTTCTGAGGAGTTTTCTTCGTGTGGTTGTTCGTACAACAGTGGGATTTCGTCATCTGATGAACTAATTTCGCCACGCATTAAGTAGTCATGTCTGCACGCTGCGTGCACATTCTTTATGTGGCATGGTGTTCCATCAACAGAGACCGAGTGTTGGCTATTGATTTTTGTCACAGTACCCGTGCTGAACAACGTCGTACATCTTCCCCGCTGATTCTTTACACAAAATAGCATTGTCCTCCTTCTACAGATTAGCAACTGCATTATCGGGCACAACCACCTTATCACGGATCTTATAGGTAAATTCGCAGGTGCAGTCGTGGTCATCTTGTCGTCTTTAAGCGTAACGTTATGTCAGTACACTGCCTCCAAGATCATGCCCCTTGTTCTTGCGACAATTCGCTTTATTGTGCAATGAGACCTCTCGATCATTCCGTTTCCTGAGAGTACGTGGGTGCACGAAATCGAATATGCACACTCCATATCCGTGTAAACTTAGCAGATATCTTTCCACAAAACGCCGCGCCATTATTGGTGAGCAATTTAATTGGAGGCCCTCTTTCACAGGGCAATCTCTAACAACTTAATGATGCTAACAGAATCTAGTCAATGCCACTACTTCCAGATGGCAAAACGGCTAGATGACAAAATGGGTTATATCCATAGCAACCCTGCTCCAATTTTCAAGGATGTCAATCCTTCCTCGTTTCCATTGCTGGATCTATGGATTGGAATTATCTGCAAGCTTCAACCAGCGTACGTACTTCAGCTGCAGTTATTAATGGGTTGACGAACTTTACAAAATACAACGTTCTCTTCACACCGGGATGTCCCCTGAACCGATGGATTGCCTGTACCTGAGAAACATTATGTTCTGCGGCTACATCACACACACAGGTTCTATGAGTTCTGTCTTTTTACGGATTTCATTTAACCATCGCTGTATTACCGGAGTAAGTTTGTCAATTTGGTTATCGTGAGACTTAACGAGCCACACATCAATCTTCAGTGTATAATACGAGACCAAATCTTGAAGCGTGGAGTGTCGACGCTTAATTAACATTCCAAAGGCTGTGCATTCTCGTCTGTCCAGACAATGTGTCGGTTATCCACCGATATATGCATACAGAGTCCGTTCGTAAATGAAAGGTATTGACCTTCCATTACAATACAAGGTTGACACCTCGAAGCACAGCATCAAGCCGAGCTAAAATTATATGCTTGTCGCCATGCCTCGCTTGGAGCCAGCTTACGTCTTCTGGAACCATTGCTTTTCACAACCACGCCTATGACAATGGAACTAGCGCTCACCCACACTGTAACATCATCACAGATACATCATGCACCTTTCACTGGATCGTCCTGGGCTACTCTTAAACAAATGTCATCGGTGATCCGTGCTGGAAGAGGATCTCGCACTTCGTCATCCCATCCAGTTTCATTCGCGCCATCAATACTTTGATTTTACATTTTATTCATAAAAAGTTTAGTAAATTACACAACAACCGGTGTCTTTTTTTTTTTTTTTAGTGGTTAGAAATCGGAGTTTTCCGCCTCTTAAATGGTCGGTCTTGCCAGACTATCGAGTCCCACCTACCCAGAGCTATTGGTTTTAAAGCGTCAGTTACTCGCAAGATGCACCTCCTCTTGTCAGTAACAGAGATGCGCTGGCCTTAGTGACTAAACCACATGAGATAGCGAAAAGTAAGGCTAGATCGTCAGAGGTTATTAATTTGCCTTGGGAGTACTTTATAGAACAGTGGGAGCTCGTCCCCACTTCAACCCGCGGGAACATAGCAATCATTGTACCTATTATTATTATTATTATTATTATTATTATTATTATTATTATTATTATTATTATTATTAGCGGGACCTGTGGAATTCCACAGGGGACTAATTCATATATAATATATTTATGTTGGCATTCTGTAGATGTTTAGCGTAAATGAAGACGCTCTGGTATTATTGTAGCTCTCTTGTTAAAACTGCAAAAGTATTTATCTAAGTTAGCAGGGATGCCCGGCAAAACCCAGTCGTAAAGTACGTTTAAATTTGATATTGTAATTCTTGCAGATTTCATATATATTATTATAGAATTGATGTTCTATCGATTTTTATATATTATAAAGTCGCAATTTCAAAAATAAATATATATATCCATATGACTTGGGTGTATCAGCTTGAATCGAAACTAAAACCAAACTTTATGAATATATAAATGAATATAAAGATATATAACTTGAGTTCATTCAGCTATAATCGAAACCGAAACCAAAACTATGAAGAATTATTGATAAATTATTTATAAAAGAAATAGATGACTTAAATTCCATCAGCTTTAATCGAAACCGAAACCAAAATTTATGAAGTATTCTTGGTAAAATTATTTATTACAAGAAATACAAGTCTATAACAATTAAACGATAGCCACTTGGATGTAAACGTGACACACAAAATAGATAACGCACTCGCTATCCTATTAATATATAGATTATTATTTATTACTACTATTATTATTATTTATTATTATTAGTAGTAGTATTACTATTATTTATTATCATTATTATTAATATTTGAGTTTATATAAACATATCTTATTTTTAATTGAGTCATCACTTATAAAGGTCTGAAAGCCACTCGAGGATAAAGGTTAATAAATGTAAGGTAATAGTGTAGTAATCGCTAATGGTGTAAGTTGGGTAGAATTTGGTTATGTAAGGAGACGGTTCAACAAGAACTTGTTTACATTGGACTTGCAAGCCACGGTATTATAGTCGGCCGAAAATCAAACCATTAGAACAGTGTTCCACGGGCGAGCAGTTCTAAGAAAGAAGCTTTGTTCACGGAATCTGCGTTTAGATTTAGGCACAGATAGAGAGTTGTGAACATTTTTTTTTATAGTGGCTGTAGCTAGTTTTGTGAAAGGAGGGACCATAGATTGGAGCTCAGATGAGCACTTGCCATAAAAATAACGATAGAGTAGAGAAAGGCTTGCAACGTCTCTTCAGTGGGGAAAAGGTTGCAGGGAAGAGAAAAGGGCATCGCCTACCACGTTTCGAAGCTGGTTTTGAACTCTATCAAGGCAGCTCATGCCCAGATGTAGCAACAGAAATGCATTTTAGGATGTACTTGGCTCTTATACAGATAGAGGAGTGAGAAATCTACTGGAGTGGTAGAATGATCCAAAAAAATTTCCAGTTATCTTGGCAACAGATTTGATGCATGTATTCCATTTCGAATCAAGAGTGAATTTGCTTCTGTTTGTGTCTATCCGTTACACTTCTGCATTGTATCGCTGTCTTTAAGACTTAAATTTTCTTATATATATATATATATATATATATATATAGTGTCGATGACTAAAATATATTTTATATTTATATATATATATATATATATATATATATATATATATATATATATAGTCTTATTTATAGTACTCCGAATTTTACTGGGTTTGTATAATTCAGTAATCGTTCATATACCAATAAGTTTTAAGCCAAAAAGCGATGACTAAAACTGTAAGCTTCAAAATGACCATATTTCATAATTGAGCATTCATATATTGTTTTAACAAAAAACCAAGACTTCAAAGAATGGGTTGATAACAACAAGTAGTGTATTTCAACGTTAGTTACAATTGTTTCAAGATTATTCGGACAAATTAAAACATTATGTCGTTTGAGAATTTTCACAAAAACAGCCTTTCGTCAGACTTATTGAATAAAAAACACTTTAACAATAAGACATTATGGAAACCATTTCCCTTATAAGGAAAAGAAAACAAGCGAATTTTTTTACCTATATCGCATCATTGCAAAGTTTTTTTTAAAGATTTATATGTTTACCTATTTTCGTATCTCTATTAAAAAAATCAAACAAATTATCATACAACGTTACAACTAATTACCTATGTCCGCTTAATATGTTTTACTGCTACTATTCATTAATTTCTTCAATTAAATTTCTTTATTTATTTATCTAATTTAAATGTGCACGGAGCTAGATTTATTAATAGAATACTTTTTAATGGGATATGTATTATTATTAGATAAGTATTTAAGAACTTTATTCCCAAAGTGATATTATTTGAATTAAAGCGATACATAACCTCAGAAAATTATAGTTGAATGGCAAACCTATGTGAAATCTTTGGTAATAATCAGTATCACGGTTAAGATATGCATTACAGACTTATTGTAGTTTAATTTCATTTCGTTCAGAAAATACTTTCTCCTACTATGAATATTTTTTAGAAAGAAACCATTTTTGTTATGTACACGCAAACTTAAATAAAAGTGACGCCATTTTTTATTAACACCAGCAAACATAACTGCTAGTAGTATATACTGATAATATCAATAATTCTATCATTTAAGAAACTTAAATAACATATATTTTCGTGTGGAATAAGGAGTGAAAATAGAGAGATGAGTGCCATCACACAAATCATCAGACGGATAAATATTAGAAACAGATAAATATTAAATGATCGGGGTGAAAAAAAAAAAGTGTTGCTGCAAAGAAAGTAAAAGATAAATTTAGGAAATTTTAAAACACTTAATAAATTTCTAAAGTTGTAGAAATTTCGTTGCCGTATTACATGATGCTGCATTTTTGTTTTTTTTGTAAATCTATCTTTACATCCATGATACTAAGTCTCCCGACATTTCCAAGATGGCCGCCAGTAGAAACATTTCAACGATAGTGTTCTTGCTTAAACTATGTTTTACTTTTGTATAAACCGTGAACAGTTTCTCCAATATTGTCCACAGAAAACTGTAACTTATATTTATTCAAGTGGCACGATAAAAACAGGCTGTAAGTAGGTGTTACACATTTAACTGAACTAGTTAAAACATTCATTAACGTTGTTATTTTCATTATTTATTTTTTTTTTTTTAATGTTGCGGATATTCGTCCGCTTGTTTGTGTGTCCGCCTTGTTTTCCGTTCGTATATGGTTTTACTTTTTAAATACATTAGAATGCGAATCACTTAAAATGGCAATCAAAACATTCTACCTTATGCTTCTTTTCCACTAAATTTTGTGTTTATTTCGTTTTCCTTTTTCGTTCTGTTTTCAATTATTCTTTATAGTTTAAACCCAGACGCAGAAATGCATAAAACATTGCGATGGCGACCAAAATTTGTAATATTTGTATTTAGCTAGCTTCATTTAAAGAATGAATTTTTAATAAAGCACGTATTGTTTTTTTTTTTTTGTGTTAATTTCGTTTTTCGTTCGTTCGGTTCACATTCCACCTTTTGTAATCAATCTACAAGCTGGTTCGATTGCGCTTTTAACAAACACATTCTACCGTATCAATACTTTTTTTTTCACTTGCTTTTCTTCTACATGGATGTTATTTTCCTAAATCATGTATTGTTTCTTTTATCTTAATTTCGTTTTCCGTTGCATTTTCTATTCTTGTTCTAAGTATAAGTAAGCGGAAACGATCTTGTTCTTGGTATATATATAAGCGGAATTATTTTTCATTTGTCTTCATAAACGACGATGAAACTTAACTCAAGCATGTACTGTCGTTTATATGATTATTTCATGGTAACATCTGTTTTTAGCTCCATTTTGTATCCCCCCCATAGGTTGAGAAGCAATGGCAAAAAATAAATAAATAATAATATTTTAATCTGCAGCTTTTCCGCATCATTTTTTTTCAGCTCTTTGGACTAGTTGGTCTAGTGGTCTCAGCTTATTCATTGTTTTGGTACCTTATTCTAAAGATAACTTCTTAATCCAGTAGTTTATTTTCAAGAACCGCAGGCTTGTAGGGCTCTTCCTGTCGATCATTTCCCCCCAACATATAACGGTATTTTTAAGACTAAGGCTAATAGGCATCAGTGGTCTTTGCAATGATCATCTTTCCTCCTTATTATCTCCTTACATCAAGTGGCTTCACACCTTGTCTAGAACGATTTCCATAAAAATTACAAAACTAAAATTTTTGACATTGTCCTAATAATGTATCATTCTATTCAAATATTTTGTTCTCAAGAAGTTCAGCCTTATGGAACTCTCTTCCTGTTGACTGATTTCCGTCTACCTATAACCTCGATATATTTTAAGACTAAGATTAATAGTAATCTCCCATCATTTGCCAAAATCATATTTCGTTTCTGTTATCTCCTTACATCAAGTTGCTTCAAGACTTGTCTGGAGCGATTTCCAATTTTAAAAAAATCGTCAATAACAAACATGTATTGCTGTTTGTGTGTAAATTTTACTGATCGTTTTTACGTGACTAATACATCATTGTTTTAAATGTTGTCGTAGATTTATTTAAAAAGAAAAGTTCATTTAATAATTTAATGAGCAATTATTTATCGTCTGGAATCTAATAAATCGCTATTTGATTCGGGCTACCAATGTGTTCTTGTTGACCATGCAACCGTCTTCTTCCGAAAAAATAAATTTTAATTTTATTTCATATTTTTCAGAAGATATAAATATATTATAGATGGCGTTTGGATTCAAATGGGCGCCATGTTTTTTATAATTAGCAGCAAATGTAGATACTAACGGTCGATAGTAATGGCAATACATACTTTGAATTCAATTTTCTCCATTCCATTTTTCTAAAAAGTTTAGCGTTAGTTATAGATTTATTTTATCCCTCTATTTAACTTGATAATTCAATGAATAAATGATCATTGTTCCTTTTTACTTGCTTCCTCGCGAAGGCAGAGTAAGCTAAAAGGTCGGTTTTTAATGTGGGGAAAATCCAGCTCCCCGCAAAATAAGCACTCTGGATAGGAGCAAAAATAAAAATTGCCTCAATCATAAAAGACCTCTTGTCCACTGACCGAGGACCTAAAAGGTGAAGTGCACTCTCAGAGCAGATACCACGCTGTGATCCTGCCACGAATCATTGTTATTAAAACGATCATTTCCTTTTCGCAAACAAAATTCCGGGCTACCCTGGTTAAATACAACAAATATATTATATGAAGGGCAGTTGTCTGTATGTATGAGTGGCTGTATGCCCAGCTAAAAGTGAAAAACAACAAAACAAACATGTACAAAGTTATTATGTACTAATTTGTAAATAAAATGCCGACTTATTACTCGAGGAATCGCTATTTTCTCTAGTGAATCAACCCCCCCCCTTGAGTGATTCGGCCACACACTAATCAATCATCTGGGAGAGCGGATTGATTCATCTGTCACCTAAGGAACCTTTTTAGCCCCTTTGCAAACATCGGTCAGCGAGCAGAGACAATCCGACCAGCAGCGAAACCAGACACTCTCTCTATATATCTCTCGTCCCTGTCTACTGGTCATTCCAGCATATATGATTTTCACTTAAGATAGCTGCTGGCCAACCCAAAATTCCACACAGAATGGTTTTCTGACTTTATACATCCATTACAATTAACACTCTACCTAAGAATTCTTCTTTCAAACTGCTCGGCCTAGCATTACTAGGCAATATGAACTGGAACAAATACATTGAGGACATTGCGAAAGCTGCTGCAAAGAATGTTGGTTCCCTTTATCGAGCTAGAAAACTACTCATATCTGAGAATATCCTATACATCCACAAGGCCACCATTCGCCCATGCATGAAGTATTGCTGCCATCTGGACTGGTGCCTCTACCACTAGCCCTCCTTCTTTGCCTGGGTTAAAAAAGTTTCAATCTAATTTGATATCCCACTTTATCAAATAAGCTCAAACCCCTGCCCCATCACCGCAATGTTGCATCTCTGTGCCTGTTTTACAAATATTTTAATGGAATGTGTTCTGATGAACTCGTTGCACTTGCGCCCCCTCGACATACATATCCCCGACAAACCCGCTTAGCAACAAAATCTCACCCCTTCACTGTTGAGGTCCATAAATGCCAGAAAGCTTTCTACCCTAATAGTTTCTTCCCTCTAACACCTAGACTTTGGAATTCCATTGCTGCTACCTGTTTCTCTGACTATACTGATATGCAGAAGTTTAAATGTAACGTAAACCAACATCTTGTTAATCTTTCCTAGGCATGGTTCCAAATAGTAGCCTCTTAGGTCCAAGTGGTGGTATGCCTTGTTAGAGATGAATAAAATTGCATAAAAAAGAATTTTCTATTCTTTCTTTTTTTCAACCCGGACACAATCCAACCTTCTACTTTCTACTTCCCAAATTAACCCTTTCGTTTTTTGTCCTTTTTAAAACAATTTAAAAAGATGTTCTGTTATTTATTCCGTGCTTCATGTTCACGAATTAATTATTTTATTAGGGATGCTAACAAGCCATCCCCTAAAGAAGTATTCATTCTCTGGGAGTCAGCTGGGACAGGTTTGGTTGGGGTCGGTTTTTCAATGTTCCTATTCCTCACGAGCGCAGAGTTAGACATAAGGTTCGTTTTTAACGTGGGGAAAATCCAGCTCCCCAAAAAGGGGCACTCTGGGTAGGAACAACGACAAAAAAATTGCCTCAATCTAGAATGATTTCTCCTCCATTGATCGAGGTCAGAAAAGGTGAAGTGTAGTATCAAAACAGATACTACACTGTACTCCTAAATATCTTCTATAAAGGAAAGTTGTATGCGTGTGTGTTTGTATGTCCAGTTCAAGAGGAATAGGTTGGCCGGAAAGAAAAGAGATATACGATATAATATAATATATATATATATATATATATATATATATATATATATATATATATATATATATATATATATATATGATTTTATAGAAATAAGTTGCACTTTTGCACCGGGCAACGCAGGGTAGCCCTGCTAGCATTTGATATATTTAACTTTATTGTCACAGAGTATGCGAACAAGCGTATTAAATATAAGGTTGCTAAACATTTGACTTCAATACATACATTCTCACCAATTATATGCGTGTAGATACACGCATGTACTCTTCGGCCTCGACCTGGATGTGTACCAATATTGCAACTATCTTGTATGTATGCGTATGTATGTATGCGTGTGTGTATGTATGTCTGTGTCATTGTGTCGTTGCATATGTGTACGTAAGTGTCCGCTTGTGCGCGCGTTTAGCAGATACAGGTAGCGTGGATCATCGTCAGGAAAATCCACCCCTAGGGTCTCTAACTGAACTGTCTCCCGATCGGTGCCACAGAATTGTTTTTGACATTAATCCTACCGCTTTTACAAAGGCGTACGTGGAAGGGATTAGGGTTAGCCGGGAGTAACAGTAGACTACACAAGAGAAGGCGGCTGCCACCATCAGGTAGCACTCCGACCCGACCCGACATCCCCCTTTTCCCCTCTATCTTTGTCTCTTTCGATCTCTCTCCTCTTCATCCACCTTTCACCTGCATCATCATCACCGTCAGTAACGACCACCAAGTTTTGTCTGCATCATCAATCCACCTACCGTTCACAACCCTAACCCTAACCCGATCCCAATACCATCAACCTTGTCCAGCGAATTTCTCTCTTTCTCTCCGCAACCTCACCGACAACACCTCACTTTCTGTCGGATTGTCTGTTTACTTACCACCCCACTCACCCTTAAACCGCACCGCATCTAAAAGCTGTCCCCCTCATCTTTTCCCTCCCTCCCCATTTCCCCCGCCCCATCCCCGCATCTCACCAACCCTGCACATCTTTTCAGGTTGATCAGGTGTTCGTTTACTCGGTATCCCCCTCCTCTCCTACTCCAACGCTAATATAACCAGCGCGTCTTTAGAACACCCTTCAACCCCTACCCCCCACCTCTGAGCTACAATTTAAAAAAAAAATCTTTTTTCTTTCTGTCTTTTTTTTTGTTACCTTTCTAAAAGACGCACCCCACCCAACACACCGCCGAACCAACAGGTATCCATTTTTTCTCTGTCTTTTTTTTTCTTTAGGATTTAATTTCTCTCTCATTTTGTACATAGATTACACTTCTCACCTTTTACGTTTCTGCTACCCCCTAATTATAGTACTCATTCAATTATCAGACCCACACCCCTATATATTGTTCTTTTCAGGTGTTTCGCTTACCCTCGACACATGCATACACGCACGCCCATATTCACATGACCATGTGCGACGAAAGAATCGCACACATACATACAGATTTTTCACATATATTCATCTAAGCTCATATATATATATATATATATATATATATATATGTGTGTGTGTGTGTGTGTGTGTATACATAATATATATATATATATATATATATATATATATATATATATATATATATATCATAATGGTCCTTTTTGTATTCTTTTACTATAATTGCAGTAACCATAGGGCAAAGTTAGACAGAGGGTCGGTTTTTAATGTGGGGTTATTCCATCTAGCTAAAGGGGAGAGGCACTGACGATGGGAACCAAAATAAAATTGATTCAGTCTACAAGAATTTCTCCTCCTCTGAGTTAGGACAACAGATACTTCACTTTGAATTATTGGATTCCTTTCATACCTGTCACTAAAGAAAGTTTATTTATAAACAATACTATTTATGCTCTAACATTTTCATGTTTATTTTTTTTTCGTATTGTCACCTGAACTTAGGGTTATTGATAGAGCTACGGAAGGATGTGTGCGTGTGTGTTTTTCGATTTTATTTCATTGCATTTTAATGGCGAAATTTATGTGGAACGATCTCGAAAAATTATACTCTTTCGTACAAGCATATTTTCTATCAAATTTTTTAAAACCATTTGTGCATAATACCGATGCCATTATTTATTTGGCTTGATATGTCAGACACAAGGTCGATTATTTTTTATATAACGGGTATGCAACTCACTGAAAGAGGTACCTGGATAGGATAGAACAGATTCTACCCTTTGAATTATTTATTTGTAGTAAATATTTTAAACTTACATTTTTAAACAAATTTGGCACAAGGCCATTAAAAGAGTGGGTAAAATGGTAGTGTTGGTCATATTTTTTCTAACGCCATAGATATAGTTAACCTACTCTTAACAAAAATCATCTCAGTCATCACTATACCATATTTACTCTTGGATAACGTGAAATTATTGGACATTTTTATAATTAATATATATTAATGCACATTAATATACATGTATACAAAGATTCCATTTGAATAAAACAAACAAAAAAAAAACTGGTTAATAAGATCCTCTCCAAAGGATAGACCGTCCACTATTTTCTGTTTTTTTTTTTTTTTGTAATTTTTATTTTAACAGAAAAAAGCCAATATATCTCTAAATAGGAGTGGCATCTAAGTGGGAGTAAAAAAGAAAACGAGGAATGCAGTTTAGAGAATGGGCTGTGTCCTTACAAGATAAATATAAGGGCCAACGTATGAAAATAGGTGCTAGGTATCTTGGAGGATTTCCATCACCAAGAACGGATAACATACACTCCTAAGTATTTTAGAGATATGAATCTGTATATCTTTCCTTTCATGCGCACATGTTGGTTGACCTCCTTTTCTGTTTAAAAATACAAGAAATGACCCCCCCCTCCACCCAGTAAAAGTGCCTTCGCGGAAAGTCTATATCGAAGAAAGGGTTACGCAATACTTAAACATATTTGTTCCGTGACCACATTCATATAAAAATGGAATATTTATTATCCTTCACTCTGTAATATATATATATATATATATATATATATATATATATATATATATATATATATATATATATATACATATATATATATATATATATATATATATATATATATATATATATATATATAGCGTTGTGAAAAGAATAATAAAATGTACCCTCTCTTCACAACGCTAGAACTTTTTAAAAATTTCCAACATTTTTTTTTTTTGTTTGGAAATAGAACAAAGTCATCGTTTTCACAGCAATGATATTTTCAAATATTTCAACGACTTTTAGTTCTAAAATACAGAAAAGACATCCTTTTGACAACAAATATGTTTTCAAATATTGTACTGATATTTTATTTTTAACTAGCGGCTGCGCCACGTCGGCACACACAACACCGAGTCAAACACAAAATCGAGTACATTCAACATCAAGTACACTCGACATCATCTTAGCATCAAGGCTTATCTTGTGAACTCGGAGTATGGGAAATTCCCATGTGCACAAAACAAAATCACTGAAAAAACAAAAATACCCTAACTAAAGATAAGGATAATGAGTAAACGTTGGATAAAATGATGGTTAAAATTATTACAAACTTGCCAGGATTCGAACCTGGAACCTCTGATCCGTAGTCAGACGCGTTATTCATTGCGACACAAGTCTTGCCCGTGTGCTGAAAGATGTTACAGCGACTGTATACAGACAGTGCTAAATTCCGTTGACATGGGCAGGTAACTTTTTCGACAATTGCACGAAACGGTGCTAAAACTCTTATTTCGGGCTTTTTGTGTGACTTAGTATTGTTTGTTATGAACACTATATAGATAAGGACAATCTAGGGACTCCAACCTTTCAGGGGAAAAAAGAATTTTTCAATTCAGTGCATCCGTTCGAAAGTTTTATTGGTATGTATACACACACATAAATAAATAAACATTTAGAATTTTATCAATAGTATAGATTTAATCACCCAGATTTAGTCGTACAACAAAGACGATACGTTGATTCGTTCCTTTTTATATCTCTCTATCTCATCGGAATACTATTTCGATTTTTATTACCACATATATATATATATATATATATATATATATATATATATATATATATATATATATATATATAAACTGTCAGGCACATAAAATTTTTAAAAATCGGCCCGCCGTTTAGGAGTCCATAGGGGGCGAACTCTCAATCATACAGGCTCAAAGACAAAGCTCTTTTTATATAATAGTATATATGTAGATAGATTTATGAATATAGAAAATATACTACAAAACTGAAAAATCTTTACGTTTTTAATCTATATTTTCTAAATGAAATAAAAATCTCATTTATTTCTTTAGTCTTTTTGTTGGATTTTTTTTTCAATCAGGAATTTTATTTTAATTTTTTTTTTGTTTTGTTTTTCAAACTCAAATAATTTTCAGCGTTATTTACTGCTGCTAGGTTAATATCGATTGAAAAAAGTCTTGTTGAATTTGTAGCAGTTTTACTTTTACAATTGTGTTCCTCCTCTTAAAGGTATATTTCACAATTTTTTTAACATAATTTTCTATATATTTTTAATCTTCTGAATTACGATTATAAATTGAAGATCAAAGTCTCTGTTTATTAAAAATATAATAAATAAATTCAACTTTACAAAACAATTCTTTCAAAGGATGCGACTAACTCTTATTGAAACTTATGCACCAATCACGTGATATATCAATCAGACTTGCTTTTGATACAAAAGTCAACAAGGTGAGACATTCAATTTTCTTTTAGATATCATGCGCACGTTAACATAACAAAATGGAGAAAAATAAAAACACACAAATTACATGTTTCTATGATTAGAGTGGATTCCACCAAAAGTTTAAAAAAATAATGATTTTCATTTAATAACAGGAAAGATTTCACAGCATTATTCGGTTTTCAAAAGTTTTCAAATTTAACCTTACAAAATAATGTTTCCAAACGATATGCCTAAGTCGTATTCAACTTTACATGCTAACCACCTGACGCATATCAACCAGATTCGACTTTAACCCAATCATTAACAAAATCGGACATTTAATTTTCACCAACGAAATGAAGGGGAAACATAAATTGCAAAATATTTTATGATTAGGGTTGATTCCACCAAAAGTCTCAGAAAAAATGATTTTCATTTATCGTTTAATAAAAATGATTTTATATCAATACTCAGTTTTTCTAAAGTTTTATTAAAGATATGTTTGGGAATATTTACTGTTCAAATTTTAGAGTGAAAAATTTCAGTCTATGTTGCAAGTTTGGCATGAAATTGTCTGTTGGGAGAACATCTTACGTTTAAGTTTTTTGTTTGTTTTTTTTCTAAAGAAGTAACCACTTATAAAGGCCCGGAGGCCACTGGAGGTTAAGAGTTATTGAGTGTACAATAGTCAATGGGATAATTTCTTAGTAATCTTTAGTAATAGAAATTTTGCAAGCATTTGAGAAAGAAACTTTGTTCATGGAATCTACGTTTAGGTTTAGGCACAGATAAAGAGTGGGAAACATTATTGACAGTGGTTTCAGCTAGATGGGTGTTTTTCGTGAAAGATTGGCGAGGGGTCCATAGATTGGAGCTCAGACGAGTACTTGCCATGGAAATAACGATAAAGCAGAGACGAGCTCGCAACGTCTCTTCTGTGGGAAACAGGTTTCAGGGAAGAGAAAATGGCATCCCTCCCTAGGCTACGAAGTCTTCTAGCTTTACATCATCAACCCTCAGTTACATGGGAAACGGAACTAGTTGCTAGCAATTGAACAAGTAATTAAAAAATATAGTGCTTCATTTTCTCCTCGAAAAAAAAATGTTGGTATTTACTTATTTTATAAATGATGCCACAAGGGATTTGCGTTGTTCTCATTTACATGATAGAAAATTAAATGAAGTCCGTGTACAGAAGTTGACAATCTACGGACAGCTTAGTGGAATCTGTAACCTTCTATGAGGTTAATTATGAAACCACCTGTTTACAAAGACCAAAAAAAAAAAGAAAAAAAAAAAAGTTCGATTCAAGATGTCCCGACGAAAGCAACGAGCGTTATTTCTCCATTCCAATAAACCCCCAACTTATAAAACCTTTTCTTCTATCCGACAATTTCAAAAACAACCTTTTTTGCTGACTGTTTTTTCTTTTTCTTTTTTAATAACACCAACACTGCCAACACTGCGACAGTATGGTAAGCAAGAACCAATACTCACCATTTTAACAAGGGACCAACAAATTACCAGCAACACCATGGATAGAACTCTAACTTTCATATAATGTTTGTTTCCGTGCGTATAATAATCAGCAACATTTATCAAAATTATTTACGTAATTGTTTGCTAAATATAACAATTTTAAAAAAGCTGCTTCTGTCCAGTCTCGAAAGACAAGTGATACCCACTGTAAGGGTGGTTGCACACACACACACACACACACACACACACACACACACACATATATATATATATATATATATATATATATATATACATAATCTCACCCGCTACTTAATTGGCCGAAAATGCGAAGCTCGTTGTTTGTTTATTTACGAACAGGCGATTTGAGCACTGTAAAAGTGGTGGTGGATGTCTATTTAAATAGACATTCCGACGAGTTATTCGCAGGCGTCGATTCCATGGTCGAGTGGGAGAACTGCCGACTGTCAACACGACGGTTCTAGGTTTAATCTTTGGCTTGGGAAAGACGCTAGTCTAACGGCACTGATGAGTTGCGATACAACGAAACAGGACTGTATGTCGATGACTATATATATATATATATATATATATATATATATATATATATATATATATATATATATATATATATATGCACTGTCGGTTGCTAACCTAATACTATGAACCATTTTAGGTCATTATATCAAGCTCTCTTTAGCCGATATATATCATCTGTTTATAATACGGCACTAAGGATTGAACCTTCCACCTTCAGAAGAGCGTAACTTACAATTTAAACTTATACCTTAGTTAAAATTTAAATATATTTTTGTTTTTAGATGTATGTTCTTATTTCTTATTTCTTATGACTATACATCCCTATTAATCACTACATATTGTTATTACATATATATTGTTTGTTTATTATGTATTGCTAGATATTATTACTACATATATTTTTTTATAATATTCATTACTATATATTATTGCTACACATATTTATTTACTATTTATTACTACATGTTGCTCCTTTATATTTTTTGTTTACGTTGTATTACGAGATATTGTTACTACATATATTTTTATTTTATATTTGTTACTATATATCATTGTGGTTTCAGAAAGACGAGTGTTTTCGTGAGTTTTGCAAGGGGGCATATCTGTTAATATTAAGAAAACAAAACAAAATAAAAACTTCATAAATGACAATTTTATTTTTTTTAAAAAGTGGTTATCTTTACGATTACTGTTTCCATTTCACTTCCGGTTGCCGCTGTCTATGTTAAACAATTTTTCAAAATAATAAGGTTATTATTTAGAAAAAAAACAACAACAAACTCTTCTAAACATAGAGGAAGGGTATGCTTCTTTTACCGATATGTTCTTACCTTACAACTTAATAAACAAAACACATCACAAAAAATATCAAATAAACACGAAGGAGCAACCGGAAGCAAATTGAAAACAGTAATCATAATGATAACCAAATGAGTTGCGTTTGAAAGACAAACGTGAATAAGATTTGAACGTCAGGGAATAGTTCTCATAAACCGCCTCCTTAAGTAATCAAACTTGGTTTATTTCATTCATCATTTGTAATCCTTGTATAACGTTCTTCATCATTCGAATAAAAATCCAGCTATACCGTTAACTCTTATCCGCGAGTTGCTTTCAGCCTCGATATATGGGAATTCATTAATATAAACATCCTCATTCTAATATTCTCCATCATTCAGGCGACATTCGATCTCATCAACCCTTATCCTCGAGTGGCTTTAGCCTTGGAAAGGGATAATTCATTAGTACTAAAAATCCTCTCATAACATTTTTCATCGTTCGTTCAACTGACATTCGATCTCATTAACCTCGAGTGGCTTTTTAGCCTTGATAAGTGGTGAATAATTAGCATAAAAATCCTCCCATACTATTCTTCATATTTCCACTGACATTTCATCCCATAAACCTTTAACCTCGAGTAGACTTTAGCCTTGATAGGTGATAGTTCCTTGTTAAAAAAAAAATAAAATTTTTAAATTGAAAAGAGGAGAATAAATTATTTAATTTTCAAGTCTGACTTTATTTCCATTTCGAAACAAGATAAAATTATATTTTTCAATTTCATTGCATTTTGCTTTTTATCAGTATCTTTGAAAAAAAAAAAGCCGTTTCAAAAAATTTGGAAGGTGGGTGGGGATGTCAGTATTGTTTTGGGGCATTTGCAATGATGGAGAAATCGTTACCCTCGCATACCAGCGACGGTGAGACTCGCTGTAAGGGCCACTCTGAAGTTGAACTAAGTTCAACTGGGGTCACTTAGTACACTTATACCTTTCCCCACCCAAACACCTTCAAAAATTGCTAACAAAAACACATGAAAGTCCCCCACCTGAAACAATATATATATATATATATATATATATATATATATATATACATATATATATATATATATACATATATATATATATATATATATATATATATATATATATATATATATATATTGTATTGTCGTCTGCGCGTTTTATCAGCTACATCAAAAGCAACTAGCATAGACATGGGCACACACTGCCTTCAATTGGATTCTTTATACAATTTTATTCAAAGGTTTAGACAAATTATCAAAATCACGTCAGAATCCGCGAAACTCTAAATCTAGTCATTTCAGTTGAGTTTTACATTTATGATTCCGCCTGAGTATCGTTAGTTACAAAAGGCAACTGGAACCACGAATTTAAAAAATATTCGACTTCAAGGTTGTTTACATTTTTTATTAATCTTTGGAATATATATATATATATATATATATATATATATATATATATATATATATATATATATATATATATATATATATATATATATAGTAAGTTATAAAATATATATGGCGATTAAACTACACTAATTATCCCGCCTTTCATCCACTCTAGGATTCTTCAGGCTTACCTGAAGAATCCTAGAGTAGACGAAACGCGGAATATTCAGCGTAGCTTAATCGCCATATATATTTTATAAATTACTAACTAGCTCTACCTACGTATTGAGCACTTTTGAAGTAAATACTTAGTTTACGTACAAATTTCTACTTTCGTATATTAATTTTATGTGAGTAAATGAAGTATATATATATATATACATTATATATATATATATATATATATATATTATTATTATTATTATTATTATTTTTTAAAACAGTAATTTTAAAAAATAATAACTAAATAAAAATGTTATATACGTCCAAACAAATTATGGACGACTTTCTAAGTAAACAAAAAAATGAGCTTCGAGACGAAGCCACTATTAACCGTATTTATCGTTTGAAAAAAAAAAAACAACAAATATATATATGTGTGTGTGTGTGTGTGTGTTTATGTGTGTAAATATATATATATATATATATATATATATATATATATATATATATAAATATATATATATATGTATGTATATATATAGAGAGAGAATAAAATGACAGAAAGTTATATGCCATAATTCATAATGGTGACCATCTTATAATTTCTTCCTTTAATTCAGTTGACTTATACAATTCTTGACAGTATCTGTTTCGTAGCGCAAAATCAATCATTTAATTATTATATCAATCAGTGAATCTATTATGCCCTTAACTCGTCAGAAGAAATAGCAACAATCAATCCGTCAAAAGGAATAGAAATCTGATTTGACATGGTAAAAATTCGAAAACCGGAAGAGAGACTACAAATACATTTTCATTTTTCCATTACGCCATATTGAATTTTCCTCTCTCCCAATATATATATATATATATATATATATATATATATATATATATATATATATATATATATGCAGGACGCCTGGCGTTGCTCGGCCGTAAAATACTCATAAATATATTTTAATTCATGCAAAATTCTTATTTATTATAAACGCAAATAGCGTACGGATAAAACATAACGTTAAATTCCTTTAAAAACCTTAAGTAAAATAACGAAAACTAAATGAGACATGTGCAGGCGAGTATTACGTTTTTTCTAAACAGTACACTTCTTGTAAGTAGAATTTTTTTTTAATATATTCGAGACCAAGACTTAAAGACAATGAGTCAAAGACGATAACCATTAGGCCAGCTTGCTACTTTTTATAAAGTGTTTTCGAACCTACTTACTCTAAACATAAGTAATCTGCCAGTATATGATACATACATACGTAATATATATATATATATATATATATATATATATATATATATATATATATATATATATATATATATATATATATATATATTGAGGGGGTGGCCTTCGTCTGACAAGACGTTGCAATCATCATCACATATATATACATATATACATATATATATATATATATGTGTGTGTGTGTGTGTGTGTGTGTGTGTGATGATTGCAACGTCTTGTCAGACGAAGGCCACTCCCTAAAACACCTAAAGTCCATGACCCCAAAAATGATCTTTATTTTTTTTTTAGTCCTACCGGTGAATACACACATTCAAGCAGGCATGACACTGAAGACGGTCATTGAGATCAATTATTACATGCTTTCAGCATTTCAAACCTCCGCACGTCACAATTTTTCCATCACCACAGGACCATTTTTATAGACAAATGCCTGAAGGAGTATCTATACACAAATGATGTTACAGAGTCTTAGCTTTGTACGACAGCTAAGTCTCTCTCTCTCTCGCTCTCTCTCTCTCTCTCTCTCTCTCTCGGTTCAAAATGTTGAGATCCAGCAACAAGCAAGAGCAAGATAGCCAGCAACAAGTTAAACTGCAGACCTGCTTAATGCGGGTACTCGTTTCCCGCTTTATGGTTTTTTAAATCAGAGATTTGCTTCTCATAGAAAGGTTGCCTTCACCACGGCTTACGGGAGCCCTCTCCACCCTAACACACACATACATACACACAAACGCACACGGTGCTAGTTGGCCGTTGACTCCGAAAAAGGGTTCATTGTCCCTTTGGAAGGTCTTGTTTTAAATCCTTCAGGGAGACTAGCCACCCTCCTAACCAAACAAGTGTAGTGGGGGAACCAGTTTAGTCGCGGTGACCCGATCATGAGGCAGGTAGTACTGGGTTACATGGTACCGGTAGCATATGACATGACCTGATATATAAATAAATTATTTTGTTTGTCTATATATATATATATATATATATATATATATATATATATATATATATATATATGTATACAAAATAATTTATTTTTAAAATGATAAGATGTGACACGAAGCTAAAATTGGTCGGGGTGAGATTGTTGCCTTTTGCCTTATTTTCTAAACAATACCACGTTTTCCCAAAATACCACATTCAGTCTATGGATAAAGCCTACTTAATATTATCCCCCGATAGATTGACTTTTTTTTTTTACAAAAGATTTATGTACAAAATCATCGGTTGAGATGATGGTACTAAAAAATACCAGAGATTCAAAAAATCAAATTATGCGCAAAATGTGGGGGTTAGTAGTGCTTTCCTAAATCCATTTATCTATGAACTTCTCATTGTTTTTGGGTTTGTTTCAAGAGCCAAAAACAAGCAAGTGCTTGGGATAAAGAATGCACGACTTTCATTAAGTTTAAATAAACTAAAGAGAACGAAAACTGTCTCTCTATACCCCCACCTCGTCATGCACGCCCGTTATTGTTGTTTCTTACTCACGTGTTCTCACACGAGTCATCATCAGTGATCACCCACAGGCAAAGAAAGTTGATGTCCGCTGGAATTTAAGTGACAACAAGTCTGCATATGTTTTTAGTATTCTTAACTTCATTCGATCACCGTTGCAAATAACTTTGCTTTCTTGCATTTTCCTGGAATTTTAACGACAATAACAATCCCTAGTATTTCAGTAATCTCCGCGCCCTTCCAGTAAACGTCTGGGTAGGACTCTCCCTTATTTCAAGACTTTCATTCTTCCCGATCCTTTACAATTTTCTGTGGTACTAATCGATGCTAAAGCCATTACGTTTTTTGTTTTTTATATATTGGAACTGCTGTATGTGAATAGTCCCACATATCTGGCGTTGAAAAATTTACGTCACGTGATAAGTTTGTAGACGGTGTAATTTCAGAAAACGCAATATCGTCTAAAATTACCATGCGCTATTTCATCAATAAAATCCAAATAATGTGAAAGGATTTTAATACACACAAAAACTTTACCGTATATACTTATGTATAGGTCGATCTTGTATATAAGCCGATCTTGTATATAAGTCGATGTACATTTTAAGGTCAACAATTGTGTCATTCTAGATATTACCGGTGTATAAGTGGACTGTAGATTCAAGACAAGTTAAATGGTCCGTCTCGTGACTCTTTTTTGCACAGATAATTTCCTTTTTGGTGTTTTTTTTGTTTTGTTTTTTGTTTTGTTTTTGTTTTTTTGTAAGACATATTATAAATTATTTCTCAGCATCCGCAAGCGATAATATGTGCATTTACGCAAGTGTGTTCTACTTGATTTTCATATATAGAACCAATCTGCTGCACACTTACATGCAACGAACGCAAATGTTGCTAATTAGAAATTCTGATCAATGACATCCGGTAGATTCCAGGTATGGTACTATCGTTTTCCCGGGAGGGTTACTTGGTTGAGGAACGTCCTAGGAACGAAACCAGCTCCCCGGGGAATAAACGATGTCCAATGATATCTAACGATAGGCACATGTTGGAAATATAAACAAAAACGGGTCGATATGTCGTCGGCTATAACTGGCTGGCATGAGTCGTTTCTTCATTGCATCGTTACAGGCATCTTTCCATCGTCAGCATTAATGGCATGCTGAAATCGAACGCTTGTACAAAAATAGCAAACAAGTGCATTTTTATAAAAAATATATAATTTATTTAAGATTTAACAATAAGGAGCATATGTTTATAAAGACCAGTTGAAATCAGACGCATGCTATGTTGCGTCTGCCGACTTCAGAATGCAAGCGTCAACTGTTTAAAACAATGAAATTATTTTTAATTCTCTCTTTCTTCATTGAAAGAGAGAAAAGGGGAGTGAAAGAGAGAAATAGAGAAAGAGAGAGAAAGATAGAGAGAAAAAGGGAGATAAAGGGGGGTCATTCATACATAACGTTTAAACATTGTTTTGTTTTTGTATCTATGAATTCTTTCGGATCCGACCTTTCAAATTTGAAGGTCTTATATCGTTTTGCCTTGGTTCAATATTATAAAAAAAACTGTCATTCTTGGCTTGAGTCATAGCAGAACATTTTCAAAATCACAAACACCTCCTTACACATCTGCACCTCACAAGTACAGGTCAAGTTAGGCACAAGGTTCATTAATATAGAAGCCCCCTCCCAGCTCTCCCAAAAGGGGTTCTTTCCATTATGCCACACAGGTGCAGTTACGGTTTTTAGACATAATTTATGTCACGTACCATAATAACGTAAACACATATTGCACGAGCCGTAATATACCGTAATAATTGTGTCATTAAATGGTTTCATTAAATAGTTGTCATTTAATTGTTAAAATTTGTTGAACTTAGGGGAGAACATATCATAAACACTACATTTACTATCCTGCTAAAAAAACCCGTCATATCATCACCGAATACATCATATCGAACTTAGGCCTATAGCCACGTCTAGGGAGTGAACATTGCGATATCTATTTCAATTATTATTAAGCCTCCGACTGAAAAACCGCGCATGTGCTTACATACTGGTAAACACACTGCAGTGGAGTTCGGAAGGAGTGCGATTAACTACTAGTATTACCGGTATATACCGAGTGCACAAATAATATGGTGTTTTCTATGTTATGATCGAGCGCTGAGTCGCTCTTTTAACAACATTTTGAAAAACATTATCATATGTATAAGTCGACCTTGCAAAATAACCTAAAAATCGTCTCCCAGAAATTCGACTTATACACAAGTATATGCAAGATATATTTTAAATTGCTCGTTGAAAGAATATTATTTTTTTATTTATTTTCATTATTCATTTATTTATCTTTTTTGTTTATTCATCGTTTTCTGTTTATTTTAAAATGAGTCTTTTTTGTACGTTGTAATTAAATTTGATAATACTTTTATTTTGTCCCCTCCCTCACAATATAATAAGAATTTTAATTTTTTCTGTTTTTTTCTTAAATCTATTGCTAAAATAACGCCTAATAATTTCAAATAAGACTATCGTGCGTTATTTTTTTTAGATTACATCGTCTACAAAAATATCTTGTGATCTAAATTTTTCGAGGCCAGGCATTCGGGCCTGCTCAAATATATCAGTACCTTTCTTTTGCCTATGAGGAGTATAAGTCAGAGTATAAGACTTTTATTTTGTTATCCTAGCTTCAGGAGGTCAGACACAGAATCAAGTGTGGGTATAATTAACCTGTTTTAGTGGAATAAACTGAATTCGAACTTGGTATCCACAGGTTTGCAGTTCATTATTATCATACATCTCTGACAATTTCTGCCGTCTTGTGTTCATTTAGTGTGTTCTTTCAATATTTCTTGTACTTACCAAATGCTATGATAGTGGCCTACGTCACCTCTGTATATGGGTTTATTTTCATCATTCCAGGAATTATCTTAATATAATACAAACTGACGACTCGCCGTGCCTTATTCCAGTCTATTGCGTAGACCTACTTTCGCTAAGGATGTTGGCGCGAACCATCCTGTAATTGCCTAATTCTAATCAAAATGTGGAAACCAATATGTATAATATGTCCAGAGAATCTTACCAGAGATGCTGTTGAAATGTTTATATTTTTCATTTGTTTAAGTGTTTATATTTTTCATTAGTTGAAATGGTTATATTTTTCATTAGTTTTCTACTTAAATGTCGGTAGGTTTTCTTGTTCGTCTAAGGAGCCATAATCATGAGATGATTTATATCTTTTGTATGTTTGTTAACTTCTGTTTTTGTTTACTTCTCTTGGTCTGCTGGCTTGTGGCCTCATTACTATGATATTAATATTATAAAAATTGTGAGTATCCCTGGAAAAGGATCCTCTGCATTATTATTTCTCTCAGGCAGTATCCTCGAGCTATCTGTTCTATGTAACATTTTTCCATTGCTTTAGCTGTAAATGTGATAATCTTCTCTAGTATTCAATTATTTATGTCTGGAGGGTTGCGATCCAGACCACTACTGTAAGATAACGGATTGTGTTTTTAAAACATATAAATTGCATAGCGGTATATATAAAAATCGTATACGAGTATTTAAAACTTATATATATATATATATATATATATATAAAATAATATATATATATATATAATAATATATATGGCATATATATATAATATAAAATAATATATATGGCATATATATATATAAAATAATATATATGGCAGATATATATAATATAAAATAATATATATGGCATATATATAATATAAAATAATATATATGGCATATATATATATATATATATATATATATATATATATATATATATATATATGCCAGGAATCTCTTAAAGTGTATATGCAATGTATCTACCGTTCATGATTGCATTATTACACGGGCCATATAGTCTCGTGTGTGATATACGGACATCACGTGCCTCTGTGATGTACGTATAAATATACGGACCGTATCGTCTTTTAAATGTATATACAAAACGTGCTCATGTAAACGTGTAATTGTTAGTGGCTGCATCGTCTAGTGTGTATAAAGTGTTCAATAACTCGCGTAATGTACCTTACGAGTACACATGTGTGCTGGTTGCACGCTAGACACATTCTTGTGGATAAAGGGCGACATACCTTCTTTTATCGATTACTTGTCTTCTGGTGGTTTAAACGCTGTGAACGGAGATACTCCCCTCCCCCCGAAAGGAACGGCATGACGCTCGGTTATATTTTATATAACTTTATTTCTTTTGCGTTCTTCGTCTCGGAGTCTGCAAGCGTTTCTCTTGGATTCTACATCTTTCTAAAATGAGTTTGCGTCGATGTAAAATTGACGACCGACTGCCGAGCCCGGACCCCGGTAAACTGAATGCTTTTCCTATTTAGAAAACTCTAAATATAACAAAATATTCGTTTTGTCACCTTTACATCAAAAGGTCAGTCCTTTTGGTATTTTTAAGTGTAAATATTATTCTAGCAATATTTTGCCGAAGAAAAGTTCAAACTTATTGGTTCTAATATTTCTTTTTTTTGTTACAATCACTTTTTGTTTATTACAAGTATTTTTACTGTTTTAAAAATATTTGACCTTTCGCAAATTCAAAATCTGCTATTGTTTCAGATATTTATCTTTATAACATTCTTTCTGCTATTGAAATATTTTATATTTGAATAATTTTTACATTAGTTCGATCATTCATCAATACCCACAGTCTCAGGGATACACTAGAAATATTGCCTGTAGGTCTAAAAGACTATTCTACGAGACTTTAATGTTTAACATTGAATCGATTTTCGGCATCCTTTTTGTTTGCTTGGAGAGAATCCAGCGTCTATTAACAGAGTTGTAAGTCTCGTTCTTAAGTGTAATCGTTAAGATTTTTCGTATCTTCTCTAGACATGTATTAATCTGTAGTTCCTGGTGATCTCCTATCGCTGTCTTTTTGAATCAATGGGGGTTTACCTTTAGTCTTCCATCCCAGTATGAGTGTCACGCGTACATTTCGCTAGTTTATTTATTTATTTATTTATTTATTCTTTATGCTAATCTATAAAAACAGGTAGTGCGTTTCTTAAATCAGATTACGTTATGACAAGGTGCTTTCTAGTTTGTTATTTCTCTTAAGGTTAGTATTAATGGATTTTTCATTAATTTTGTTTTCTGTTCCTTCTTCAATTTTCTGAAGATCTTTCTTCATATCTTTTAACCGCTCGAAATTCCTACTACGTTCTTGGGATTTTTCTCCCATACAGGTCTCCAGAGTTGGTTAGTTTCTCCCAGATCGAAAGCTTATATATATATATATATATATATATATATATATATATATATATATATTGCTGTTGTTCTTGCCGGGTTATGTATATATATATATATATATATATATATATATATATATATATATATATATATATATATATATATATATATTGCTGCTGTTCTTGCCGCGTTATGTTTCATTATTATTATTATTATTATTATTATTATTATTATTATTATTATTATTATTATTATTGGCTCAAAAGGAGCTTTCACACAGGTCATCAAAGATCTCCCATTTAAAACCTGTGGTGTTCCCTGAAAACTGAGTGACAACAAGTCTTCCCAAATTTCCAGCACTCCCCACCTCCTCCGATAACATTTACAAATAAATTTGCGTTATCGCAACAGCTTTTCACTATTGATTTCTCCTTAGTATCGGCCATTGGTCTCCACTGGAATTTCGGTGGCAATAAGCCTCCCCAAGGTGCCACGCTTGTCCAACGGCGGTCTGATCAGCGCTCTCTCCTCAGTCTCTCCGCCCTCCTTGACCCTTCTCAGCTATTTGGTATAACCCTTTGGGGGGGGGTCATCGGTGATAGAGCAATAGGAGGGAATGGGCGAGGGAACGCAGAACTTGTAGATATGCAGCTTCAGTGTTTTTGGTTCCCTGTAACGCTTCTTCATGATTTGTCTCTGCAGCAGTTAGTCTCGCTCACACATGTTCATGTGTATTAATCTCAGCATTCAAGGGAAAAAACCCTTGAATGCTGAGATTAATATTGGATTTTTAATATCAATGCTTAATTGAATGCTGAGATTAATATTGAATGCTTAATATTTCATCTGTTTTAATTATCGTTAGTCGTTGTATCTTTCTAGTTATTCCTTTGATTCCAATTTCTCCCATTCTTATTTCAAAGTGTTTTCGGAATTGTTCCTAGTGCTTCTACTATTATAGTATTTATTTTGATTTTCCTCATCTTAGCTCTATGGCTAATTCTGTGTATTTGCTCCGTTTCGCCTTTTCTTTGTGGTCAGTTGGAACAGCAAAATCTATGATTTGACAGGACTTTTCTTTCTTGTAAATTATTACAACATCCTGCCTTTTTGTCTTCGATGGGTTTATCCGTCTGTATTTCCATTCCCGTAGGATTTTGTAATACTCGTTTTTAATTACTGTTGCTTGTACCATTTGTCTGTGCGTGCGAGATGACGTTGTTTGCATAATTCCCAGTGTACTGCCCTTCCCACTTGGTTGTGTTTGGTCTTGTATTTCTTTTTGGGCTAGTTTGCTACATTCACTTACTATATGGTTTATTGTCTCGTCTCTTTGTCCACAGAGTCTGCATTTGCTGTTTTCTTGTGTTTTGTCGATCTTTGCTTGGATGTGGTTGGTTCTCATCGAGTTGTCTTGTGCTGCGGTTATTAAAAGTTCAGTTTCTCGGTTTACATGTCCTTTTCGCATCCATGTCCAGGTGTTTTCGTTATTCTCATTATTTGTCATTCTTATGAATCTTCCGTGTAGTTGTTTCTCTTCCCAGTTTTCTTTCCTTGTTTTATCCTTTGTCTCTGTTTTTTGTTTTATTGATTTTTAGTGTCTCTTGCTGCCATGATTATTCTTTTCGTGTTTTGCATGGGATATTTTCTAGTTCTTTTTTGGTGTAATTCACACAGTCTTCCATACAAACTAGTCCCCTTCCACCGTCTTTCCTTTTCACGTAGAGTCGGTCAACATCGTCCTTCGGGTGTAGTGCGTTGTGCATAGGCATGAGTTTCCTGGTTTTCTGATCGAGCTGCCTCAGTTTTTCTTTAGTCCATCCTATGAACAGTCCAGAGAATCTTACTCGTGATACTACCCATTTATTTATACCTTTCATGTGGTTTTTGCAACATATTTTTTTGTTCTCCTGAGGTATTCCTTTCCAATTCTGTCTTTCATTTCTGTTGCTTTGACGGTGTCTGCTTCCAGAACCCCCAGGTATTTATCTGCGTCTTGTTCCTCTAATGCCATTATCTCAGTTTTGTTTGGTAGTTCGATGCCCTTTGTTGTCTCCAGTTTTCTTTTTCTTATAACTAGTAGTGAGCACTTTTCCATACCAAACTCTATTTGGATATCCTGGCTGAAGATGCTGATGGTGTTAATTAATGTTTCTAGTTCATTTTCGGCCCTTGCAAAAAGTTTCAGATCGTTCATGTACATCAGGTGGTTAATTTTTTCTCTCCGTGTTAGAGAACTTGTATTCGGCTTGGCACTTTCTCAGTACATTGTTCAGGAGCATCATGGCTGTGATGAACAGTAATGGTGATAGTGAATTTCCATTGGAAGATGCCGCTTTGTATATTGATTTCTGTTATGTGTTGTCTATCGGCTGTCAATTCCAGTCTCCATGTTTTCATTGCATTTTCAATAACGTTGATGATCCCGCTTTATATTTTATACATTTTAAGATATTCATGCTTGGGGATTCTGTCGTACGCCTTTTTATAGTCGATCCATGCCATGGCTAAATTCTTTCTTCTTCTTCTTCTTTTTGCCTCCATTAAGATCTTTGGATCTTTATATAGCAGATCATGTGTTCCTCTTTTTCCTTTTTGGCATCCTTCCTGTTCATCGGAGAGAAGTCCACGATTATTCAGAGAGTGGTAAATTTGTTCCCTCAGTTGTACTGTCAGTATTTTCCACATAGTGGGTAAGCACATGATTATAGTTGCTGGGGACGGTTCCTTTCTCTGTGTCCTTCTGTATCAGTGTGGTCCTACCTTTTGTCATCCACGCTGGAACGTTTGTTTCCTGTATCCATCTTCTCATGTTCGTGTAGTGGTGTGAATTTTTCGAACCAGTATGCATGTATCCTGTCGTGTCCTGGTGTTTTATAATTTACCATTTTTCCTATGGTTTTCTTTAGGGTTTCCTTGCTAATTTCATTCACTGTTTCTTCGATTTGTTGTAACTTTTCTTTTGTGTCTTTCAGCAATTCGGTATTTCTGTTGTATTCCTGCTGTTCCTCCCATATCTCACTCTAACGGAAGTTTGTTTCTGTTTGGTTTGGTCGTTCTCTTTTTGTTTTTCCTTATTCACGTTTTGGTAGAATTGGCTTTTATTATTTTCAAATATCCTGTTTTGCTTGCATTGTTCAGATTTATATCTATATTGTCTTAATCTTCCTTCTTTTGCTGCTATTCTTTGGTTCAGATCTTCGTGTTTCTTGTTTAGCCTCTCTCTTATGGTCACATTTCTAATTTTCTATCTTATCCACGTCGTTTTCTTCCTGCTTGTCGTTTTTGGCTTCTTTTTTATATTTGTTTATTTGGGTTTCTAGCCTTATTTCGCATCCAGGTTTTGTCGATACATCTTTCCCCGGCTGTGTTTTCTGATTCGAACTTCATACTTACCATCTTAGTTCCTGCATGAATGAAATTGTTTAGGCTTGTGATTGTATCTGTTGTGCTTTGTGGGTGGAGCTTGTTAATCTTCTCTGTCTCTGCTTTTAATTTCTTCTATTCTTGATTCCTTAGAAATGCGAGCTTTGTTTTCCTCGTTCATAAACTGTATTATTTTTTCTATTTCATCTGCTTCATCCTTTGTTAACTCTGTTTCATTGTCTTCGATTTCCACATTTGTAGGGTTCAGCCATCACAGGTTCTCCGTCTGTGGTGCTTCTACTCGTGGGGCTTCTACACGTGCGGTTCCAGCTCAATTTCTTCATGCTCAATTTCTCTGATTTACTTTTCGTTGTATTGCTGTTAGTTCCAGTGTTGAGAGCCAGCCTCTCTTTAGTATCAGTCTTGCTTGGTCTGCAAATCTTTGTTCTGATCTATGGTAGTCACTGGACATGTTCCTTTGCTCTTTCATTCGTTTCCGATAGCCTCCATATCTATATTTAGGATTGCTTGTATAATAGCATTCCATTATGAGTCTATTCTCTTTCGTTGCCCATTTCTTCCTTCGGGTTTTTCTTTTTTTGATTGTAGTATTGGCTGTGCTGTGTTTGTATGGCATCATTTTGGTCCCTGAAATTAGAGGTTGTACTTACCTGTTCAGCGTCCGCGTACTTGTGTTTCTAAAATTATAGAATGAGCCAACATTTGGAGGATGACGACCTGGTTCTCATGCTGGCTACTGAGGAAGCACCTGCCGACCATGACACTTCTGGGTCCTATCATCATCATCATCATCATTATTATTATTATTATTATTATTATTATTATTATTATTATTATTATTATTATTATTGTTCTTGTTGTTTTTGTTATTATTATTATTATTATTATTATTATGATCATTATTTTTATTAATACTATTATTATTATTATTGTTCTTGTTGTTGTCGTTGTTGTTTTTGTTGTTTTTATTATTATTATTATCCTTATTATTTATATTATTATCATGATTATTACAGATTATTATTGTTATTTTTGCTGTTATTGTTGTTATTCGTATTGTTGTTGCTATTATTATTATTGTTATTATTATCATTATTTTATTATTATTGTTGTTATTGTTTTTGTTATTATCGTTATTGTTATTATTATTATCGTTATTATTATTATTTTTATTTAACATTATTATCATTATTAGTGTTTTTATTATTATTGTTGTTATTATCATTCTTGTTATAATTATTAATAATTAATATTAATATTATTATTGTTATTTTTATAATTATAATTACTATTGTTATTATTATTATTTTGTTGTCAATATTATTATTAACATTATTATTTTTGATGTTATTATTTTTGTTGTTCTTATTATTGTTATTATTGTTATTGTTATTATTATCATTATTATTGTTGTTATGATTGTTATTATCATAATCATTATCATTACTCACTTGGTGTTTTAAGACAGGCCATCCTCTAAAAATTCTCTTTTAAACACCCTGTGGAGTCTGAATGATAACAAGTCTTCTCAGATTTCCAGTGCTCTCCACCTCCTTTTGTAACTTGTGTCATCGTGATAGCCGTCTACGATAAAATTCTCATTGGTTGCAGCCATTAGTCTTCACTAGGATATGTCCAAGGTCCAAGTCCCCTACACACTCATGCAGCGAAATTCTAGCTAGCGCTTTCTCTCCTTAGTTTTACTATTCTTCTAAGCCTTCCTTATTTATTTGGTGTGGCGCCAGTTTACGGTGACGTAGAAGAAAAATGGGGTTAGGGTTAAGGTTATGGTGGGGGGCGAGTACGCAGGGGTTTCCTTACAATTATGCAATTATACAGTTTTCATGATTGCAAGTATTTCTTTGTGTTTCACCTCTGTAGTAGTCTTTGTATGCCCGGTGAGCAGTTTTCATTATTGTTATCCGTTGTATCTTATTAGTCATCCCTCTGATTCCAATCTCTCCCATTCTTTTTATATTTTTCGATATTATTTGGCATTGTTCTTATTATTGGCGTTATATGAACTATATTCATTTTCCATATTCTTTTGAGCTCCCTGGCCAGGTCTGTGTATTTTCTTCGCATATATATATATATATATATATATATATATATATATATATATATATATATATATATATATATATATATATATATATATATATATATATATATATATATATATATATATATATATATATGCCAATACACAATTAAACGGCACAGAATTCCCTGCGTTTAACCCCCGTAAGGACTCATCATATTAAAATATATTTCCAATCTATGGTCCCCTTTGGCCTGACTTTCACGAAAAAAACTCGTCTATATGAAACCACTATCAATATTTTCCCCCACTCTTTATCCGTGCCTAAACCTAAACGTAGATTCTATGAGCAAAACATCTTTCTTAGAACTGCACGCCTGTGGAAGTCTGTTCCGTTCTCCTGCTTTCCAACTAACTACAATAAAGTTGTCTTCAAGTCCAACATAAACAAATTATTGATGAGCCACCCCGTTAAGTAATCCAATTTACCAAATTTCCACTACTTACGATGACTATGAAGTGTTCCCCTTGACCACTGTACGCCCATTAATCATTATCCTTGAATGGCCTCCGGGCCTTGATAAGTGGTTACTCCTTTGTAAAAAAACAAAGTTTGACGAGTCCTTAGGAAAATGAAAGGCGAAAAATTCTGTTTAGCTTAACTGCCACATATATGTTAGAACTTACTACCAGGCTCTACTCACGTATTGAGTACTGTTAAAATCTACGCATGAAATATCATATATATATTTATAAAATGTTGTGTATACATTAAATAATATATATATACATATATGAGAGTAATGAATAATATATATTTCTCATGTGCGTATATATAAATGCACGTACATACACATGCATACATACATAGATAGTAAATATATAAAGATATACATGTATAAATAGGCTTAAAATTGGTAGTTCTGCGTGTATACACATATAATACACACAGATGTATTTTAAAATTGCATTTGCACGTGTACTTATAAACACACACACGTATGCATATGTATAGCACATATGTATTGCTCATATATATGTGTGTGTGTGTGCGTGTGTTTCTGTGCATGCTATTATGTGTATGATATATACATATATATATATATATATACATGCATATATATATAGATAGATAGATAGATATATTATTTTATATATATATATATATATATATTAGTGTATATATATATGTAGATATATATATATATATATATATATATATATATATATATATATATATATAAAATGGTGTTATGCATATGTATTATTGTGTCGTATATTAGTTTATATATGGTATTTTATGTATGGTAGTATGTGTATATATATATATACATATATATATATATATATATATATATATATATATGTGTGTGTGTGTGTGTGTGTGTGTGTGTGTGTGTGTGTGTGTGTGTGTGTGTGAGAGAGAGAGAGAGATCACAAGTATAATTGCCGTGAGCATAGCATGATACCATTTTTTCTCACCTGTAATCTTCTTAACGCTGCCACTTTTGTCCATCTCCCGACCCCCCATATTCATACCTCAGGTACAGTACCACAAACGCTTTTTCCTCTTTTCTGTGACCTTTCTCGCTTGCTATCATTCCGCAAACTCATTTCAGTCTTTCTCTTTTCCTTTTACCCTCCACCCCAACTCTTCCCCTACCTTTCATCATCATTTTTTTCTCCTCACCCCTTTCACTGTTCGCCATCTACCTTCATATTTTTTCTTTCTTTCTCGCGTGCTCTCTTTCCATCTCTCCTCATTTCTCTCTTATAGTTGACACGTTTAATTAAGCCGTCTTCTTTTTTTCTTCTTTTCTTTTTTATGTGATTCACTCTTTTCGATCCTTTACCCTCACACCTTTTTACTCCAGCTTTGATGCCTCGCCCCCCCTCTCTCCCTCTCTCTCTTAGTTAAAAGCGATGACAACCGGCATTGCCCGTAATCAATAACTTCATCTATCCAAATGTATTCGTGTAAATAAGAATCATACATTTTTCCTCTACATTCAGTTTCGTCTTTTTCACTTTAAGCGATAACTTTTATATAAGGAAATTATATCCGCAGTATTTGTTTATTTACTTTGCACACACATTATATATATATATATATATATATATATATATATATATATATATATATATATATATATATATACATATATATATATATATATAAGTTATGCTCCTACATACTTACTTCAGCACTACGATCATTTCTTCTACGCGCGCACGCACACACACACACACACACACACACACACACACACACACACACACACACACACACACACACACACACACACACACACACACTTCCATGGAAAACTCGTCCACGGGAGACTCGCTCACGGAAGACTTGTCCATGAAAAACGCGTCCGTTTTTACTAGGTAGGAAAACTAGTCCATTATTGAATAAATATCGATTGAAAACACATTTTATGACCGTTCTTGAAAGAGATATTGTTTTTAAAAGAGATTACACACCCCATAATATTTAAAAATATATATATTATTACTTGTTTCCTGTTGTTTTAAAAAAATAATTGATTTTTCTAAGTGTTGTTTTCTACCTAACTTTATAAGTTTTTAGTGGTTCAACTTATTTCAAAGCGTTTATTTAGTTAGAAAAAAAAACAAGTAGCATCGAGTATTACTTTAGAACAGAAAAATGTCCGAAATGAGAGGATCAGATCTTGGGAGTCTCGATAATCGCTCAAACATAGAAAATTAAAAAATACTGAGGTAGATATAATTTTAAAAAGACAATATATTTTTTTTAATACTGATAATACACAATTTCTAAAAGACAATAAATTTTAATATTTTTTAAAATATAATTTAGGTAGTGGGAGCTTTTAAAAACTATATCTCCCTCCAAAACAAAACAATACACAAGAAAAAAACTGAAATGACAAAGATTCTTGTATAACGGGAGTCTTTTTTTTTTTAACAATGAGTCTGTGAATTTGGTATTAATAAAAATAAAATCGAATTAAATAACAAAAGCAAAACTAAAACTACCGGAAAACTTCACAGAAGGATCGAACCCTCCCTCTGTTTTATTTATTTAGTTTTTTGTTAATTATTTTTTTAAGAATATCGTTATAAATAAGAAAATGATCCCACTGCCTGCATACTGCAGAAGTGCGAAAAAATGTAATGCTTAAACGCTAGAAATAGATTGTAATTAACTGTATTTACAAATTTAAAGATATCAATTTCTTCTTTCGTTTTCCCATGTTCAATCATAAGTTTAACAATTGTTTCTTTGTAAAGAATCTGATTGTTTAAAAGTCGAATATTTTCATTTACATTTGCAGTCGTTGCTTCTAGCTTCATCATTTTATCAACCCCATCATGTTTATTGATGTCCACATTCTTTTTCTTAATTTCTCTTTTCAGATCCTCAATTTAAAGGGCAGACATCAATCCGTTTTTTTTTCTTATTACCCGGGCTTGTTCTGCAAGTTTTTGCTCTGTTACTTTAAACAGGCCTGGCTCATTCCATATATGGTGCATTCTTTTTCTGTATCGCCTATTAGGAGCACCACTCTTCGAATAACACTTCATTACAATTTTATTTAAGGCTTTAGTCTAATTTGTTGTTCTAGCGATAGTGTTTCGGGGGTTTCTTTAGATGACGGCTTGGGAAGCCTTATTCTTTTCCGTAGCGGACATGGGACCTACACTTGATGTTAAAGTTCTGGTCGTTCTCAATTTGATAGTTTTGAACACTCATATTCGAATAATATAAGGAATGGTTTGTTTAAGGTTTTCCTTCCCTACTATTTTTATTGAGATACCATCTCAGAAATGTTCACCTGGGCTAAAGACACAGTTTTGGCCATGAAGCGCCATTAAATCCCGCAAGATATCAACCCGGTATTTAAAATTGCTGTTGCTTGATATCAGGTACTTACTATCCTTAGATATGTTGCCTCCAATATGGTTCAATCTTTGATCCATAACTGGAGTGATTATTATAATGATAAATATAATGATCGTTTTTTATATTTATTGCTGGTAGTTTTTCTTTTTTTTCCTTCCTTCCTTCCTTATTATTATTATTATTATTATTATTATTATTATTATTATTATTGTTATTATTATTATTTGTTTGTTTGTTTGTTTGTTTGTTTGACGAATTTCTCACTCAAATCAGCTCAACGGTTCAAAAGTGTTATGTTAACTTCAAATGTGCGTGTTGTGTTATTTACGAAAACCCTAATGCCATCCTTCCGGAAAGATGTTATACCCCTCTCCCCCATCATCATAATAATAATAATAATAATAATAATAATAATAATAATAATAATAATAATAATAATAATAATAATAATAATGTAATTTACATTTGTGTACATACTTGCAGTTCCAACTATACAGATCGAACAACGATGAGATTGTATAGAGTCCAACAGTACGTCCCTAGCAAAATCAGAAATAGGGCATACCGAACAATGAATTTACTGGCCAACACATAAGGGTCTTCATTCACTGACCATCTCATAAAAAATCTCATGGGCAGCGAACTTAATAATGAACTCAATTCTGAGTCGTGCTCTCTCCACATTTCACCTAAAGATCTTAGAGACAATTCACGTTCGGTTGAGGAGACAGTCTCTCTGTAAACAGAGGGAATGTCTCTTAGGTTTGAACGTGTTTAACATCTGGAATCTCCGAAAATATCATAGCGTTGCTTTATTTTAATCGCTTCCCTGTTTATTTTTTCACCTATGAACAGAACACAGCATAACTTTATTTTAATAATGTACATTTTTGGATTTTTTTTAATCCCTCGATACAGCTTTGAAGAAGTGAGGGCGAAACCGATCAGCTGACCTCCCCCTGTATTTGTCTTTCTCTTATTTCCACTCCCCCCATTTTTTTCAGTGCATGTTTTACATATTTTACTTGTAATCAAGTCTTCCCTTCATGATTGCAATATTTAAAATTTTGTACCCCACAAAGAATCATGAAATATAATTATATATATATATATATATCGTGTAGCTGAAACAAAATGTAACTGAACAGAAGAAACGCTAATAAAAAATAAAACATATATATATATATATATATATATATATATATATATATATATATATATATATATATATATAGTGCTCGGTAAAAAATGGCATCGGTAAAAATTACAAAAGTGTATAAATAGGTAAAAATGGCACTTTAACAACGTAAAATTAGGATCGTTCGAGAAATGCGGGTAAACTCCTGTCCCCTTGCTTTAAAATAGAGCTAAGCTAGAAAAAGTCGGTTTAATTAGGTTTAAGTTCTGTAGAAACACCGAAAAAATAATTATAACGTTTTATTTAATAATTGTTTTATAGTAAATATTTATGTACAATGATCAGGAAAAAGTCTAAATAAATTTTTACCACTGCCATATTTGCTAAATTCAATTTAAGTCTTCAAAATGGAAACTAATTCAATGATTTAATCGCTGGCGGTCACTACTTTTAATTTTCTTGCACCAAAACTATTTTTACTTGTTAAAAAACATGTTATTATATAGAAAATTGGTAAAATTTATTCGCAAATGTACATTAAAAAAAAATAAAATAAAACTGTTTTATAATAGGAATGTTGTATTTGTTTGACAATAGACGTTAAAACTTTTATTCGGTCGAGAAACAAGTTGTATCGAGCGTTACATGAAAATAAGAAAAGAATGACCAACACGATATGGTCATATCTGTGAAGTCTCGATAATGATTTAAAAATAAAAATAAAACAAATTACTTGGCGAAATCCATTCAACAAAAGTTATTAATTACCAATAAAAATTATTTTCTGGTTAAAATGTGTTTATTTCATTTTAAAACATTTTACGGTACTTTATAAATATTGAATAGTGAATATTTAGCCAATTTAGAAGAGTACCCGACGACATATTTAACAGCAAGCGATATTTGGTCAGATTCGGTTCCTGATCTTGCAAATTTCCTGTTTAAAATTGTTGGATAAAAGTATAGAATAATTAATTATGCGCCCCTCTAAGTTAAGAATGGCTTTCTAAATGATCTGTAGCCTATTGACCATGCTAAAGCCATAACGTTATTGTTTATAAAGCCATCTTTAATAGTAAGAGGAAGGGGAAGGTTCTTTTTTAAATATTCTGTACTTTCACCTACACTTGGGAAATTGAAACTCTCATCGAAAGTTATATTACGGATAAAGTTTAATACCAGGAAAAGAATCTGACCAAAAACCGTTTTCTGCTAACTTTGAACCAGGTACTTTTCTAGTTTGCCAATTGTTTCATCATCAGTTCTTTCGTTTTGTTTTCGTTTGTTTATGTTTTCCCCGATTCGCAACTATAACTTTTTGTTGTGGAGCAGAAGGCGTTTTGGCCAAGATTAAAGTGTAGTATCTGTTCTTCAGATGCTGCACTTCCATTTCTTGTTCTTTTTCGGTGGAGGAGCAGTCCTTCACGACTGAGACAATTTTTTTTAGTTTTGTACCTTTTCTCCAGATTAAAAAACGACCCTGGTGTCCAACTCTGTCCCGTGGGAAAGCATTATAAATAGGTACTAGCAGAGAGACCCGACGTTGCCCGGGATTGAATGATGACCAACAAATGTTTCACACTTCCATATTTTTATTGTCATCGAAATTGGTAAAATCACCTATTTTTCAATCAAATCGATTGTCTACTAAAATACGAGACCTACTGAGGTGCACCGAAAGAAAGCTTCACATGTCTCCCGCAGTGAATTAATTCACAATACATCGTATTCAATATTGCTGTGAAAAGAACCTACTGTTGGTTTTATAAAATTACTTTCATATAAAACAGTTTGAATTAAAGTTTAAAATGCAAAAGTCAAGTATGTTTCAATTATGACTTAATAGGAGTGTCAGAATTTGGGGGATTTTTTGACACGCTTAACACAAAACTGCGAATAAAATATACAAAACTCATAATTTATCTTTTAAAAGTGGTTTGTTTAATTTCTTTATGGATCATACTTCCAAAATAAACTATTAAAGTTTTTGGAAAAATAATAGAAATATTATTTTTTATTTTTTTAAAAACAGTGTTTACAAATTGTCTGCCATTTTTTACGTAATGAAATCAATTGAATTTTACGAGTTAATTTTTTTTCAATTTTTTCGCTTTAAAAATCTATCAAAATGTTTCTATTGCTTCAATTTTTACGATATTTTCAGGGTCAATGTGAAATGTAATGCTCTTTCTAATAACCGAATATAATATTTTAGACAAGCGTTTTTTTTTTTTAAATTCATCCCCCCTCTATTTTGAAATGTCTATTAAAATGAAAATAAATAATTTTTTCACCTAAGTTTTATATATCACAAATTGAAATAAAAGATCAATAAATAAAATAATCTAATTTAAATTTAAAAAAAGAATAGTTATTTGCAAATTTACCTGTAAAGTCCAAAGTTAAACCCCTTTTTTTTTAAACCACGTTGATTTTTTTTAATTGAAACCTCAATGTTCTGGTTAGATTCTACAGTAAATATCGAACGCTGACGACATTTTTTTCTATTTCATTCAATGCTTTTTTTTTTGTTTTAGATATTAAAAAAAACTTCACTCCATAAAGAAGAAATAAAATGTATTAAATCAAAAAATCATGTATTTCTTTAAGAAAATAAAAAAATGAAAAATTTGCGGAGTGGATTGCGTTTAAACGGCAAAAACTGATAAGTGAAATATGATCATTTTTCAATTACGGTCACCCATTTTTTTTCACACACAAGGCATGATGACTCACGCGTATGTGTTGCTTTTACGTTTTTGAAATAATTAATTATTGCCATTTTAGCCATCCGTATTTCACCAACGGAAGAAATACAAAAAACACCGGTTTGCTAACACCGATTAATGGCTTATATAATGGTGGTCTTTTCAAATGCTTGCTTAAAAAATTATTTTATTTAAAAAAGTACATGGAATATAAAATAAAAATATATGGACAAATTCTTATAAATGAAGAATGGAAGCACTCATTGATTAGTATTTTATATAGGTAAGTGATTTTTTGAATTTATATATATCTATTATATTTAGATTAAGTTCAAGTTCGTTGAATTTCGTGAAATCTTTTTTAAAGAAAACTGATTTTAAAAAATATTGTATATTTTTCGATTAAACTTTTTATTATTATAAAATTTGGTCTTTGCTCCTTTTATTGAAAAAAAAGGGCTTAAATTACATTATTCATGTTGTTATAAGCTTCGAAAGATAGCGAGTTTAATTAATCACTCCTTTTTAATGACGACTTCTGACACTCTAGAAACATTCATTTCGAACAAGCTCCTGTTATATCAACGAAACTGCTGTTGATTTTATATGCCTGTACTTTCTGATTTTGCCACGATAATGGTTTTGGTAGGGTTATAAATTATGATGAATAAGCAAACAAACAAATAAAGACAGTGGACATACAAGCAACAAAGTTTAATATTCCTTATATCTACTTCCCAAAAAACATTTCACACTGACTAGCTAAAAGCATCGGTCAAACTAGCAGAAACCGTTTTCATTTTTACGTTGTTCGGTGATCGCGAGTAACTCCTATTAAAAATGTCTGTCCTCCCTCTATCCTTATCAATGTGAATGGCTATCAAAATGTTTATTTAATTTATAGGGTGGAGTAATAAGAGTAATGGAAACTTTATCTGTACGTCTCTTACGGTCTCTCTCTCTCTCTCTCTCTCTCTCTCTGTCTCTGTCTCTCTCTCTCTCTCTCTCTCTCTCTCTCTCTCTCTCTATATATATATATATATATATATATATATATATATATGACCATTTGGAACTTACCTGTTGGATTGGAAATTTTTAATTCTACCGTGTTTGGATTTTACCATTCTTGGATTTTTTACCCTTCACCGGACTATCCATTCATGTGAAATCTCTTTATCATTTTTCTTTTACCTCCTACTCCCCTTACCTCACTCTTTTTTTTAACCAAGTAAGATCTGTGACTTACTTGTAGTTTCACTAAATACTTTTACATGCAAAATCCGATCCCGCATTTTGCTAATTCCTGCCCTCTGATGAGAAGGAGAGTATTTCTTCGAAACTCCGCGGATTAAGGACTATCCACTTACTTTGTGCTTCCTTTTTAAAATTAAATATGTTTTTAACTCTTTTTCAAGATGTCTTTTAACATGTTTTATTAATCATTTGTTCATATTATAAGCTCTATTTCCTTTTCGGTTTTATTGAGCTTTTACATATGGTTGAGATTACTTTAGTTGTAAATATTAGAGTTAACTCTTTAATATTTATAATATATTTTAAGTTTACCATTTTGATTAACTTGGTAAACTTATTGTAATTTATATATATATATATATATATATATATATATATATATATATATATATATATATATATATAGGCGAGATGACACTGATAGAATTCAGATGAAAAATCATGATAGATATTACTTGAAGTAATACTTTCAAGGTGATCGTATTTTCTGCCCACCTGGATTTATAACCCCGAACGACATTGGACTCCTTCGGATAATGGATTACCCAGGTTGTATCAACTTCTCTTTTCGTATATTTTTTCCATATAATTGTTCACAACCACTCAAAAATTATTTTCAATAATTGTGCTGAAAAGCAAAATTAGCGTCCATCCACAGCTGAACATTTTGATTGTTGAAAATCCATGGATTAAGGAAATTAAAATAACCCTTTCTTTATATTCCTTTTGTCAAACAATAAATTCTTAAATCAAATATATGTCTCTATATGTTTATTTTTTTCAGAATTTAAAATTTAACCACGAAACATATATATATATATATATATATATATATATATATAGAGAGAGAGAGAAAATAGTTATCGATGGACACGTGTTTCGCTGTTACTGCGACAAATCAACGTGACTGACTATATCTATACTTATATAAATTTAGGTTTTCATGTATTGATATTCATATTAAACACCCGTTTTCTATTTATTTAAAGAGGAAATACAACTTTGTTATATATGGGTCGCGGAATTGCATTTATCTGCCAAAGATCTAACTAATTTGCAGATTCATTTAACATTCATTTTAATTAATTTCCTATTAGTTTTTTCGGTTTTCTTTTGCGGATATTCTACATGATTTATAATTGCGTAATATTTGCGTAAAAAGGCTTCAGTAATCACAAAACTCTGTCTATATATATATTTATGTATGCGTATACATATTTGTTAAAAAATGCTGCCTACTGAACTACTCTGTCAGTTTTTGGTCCACAGACATGAAACTTAATATATAGGATATTCGAAACCATGCGAAACTTTATATTTGGGATTTAGCCGGTGAAAATCAGTGCAAAAGTGTGACAAATGAGATTTGCTAGGTGAAGATCGAACGACGGCATTATGAATATGCATGCGTAACGTAATAGCTATTGGTTCATGTTTTAGTTTCTGGCCTTATAGTAAACATGTCTTCATTGCTCAGGCATTAACGTTAAAGGAAAAAGTCAATCGTATGCTGAAAGTTTAATTTCGATTCTCGGTGATGCTGCTCGAGCCATTCTTTTTTTTGTTTTAACTTTTTAAATAATTACTATATGTTGATATATACTATGTACTATATATATATATATATATATATATATATATATATATATATATATATATATATATATATATATATATATATATATATTGGGTCGAATATAATATAATAATAAATATGAAATCTGCATGTCAAAATATCATATTTAAGCGTCTTTTAGGTAGGACCGGGCAATTCCGGGCGGCCTGCTAGCATAGTGTGTGTGTGTGTGTGGGTGTGTGTGTGTGTGTGGGTGTGTGTGTGTGTGTGTGTGTGTGTGTGTGTGTGTGTGTGTGTGTGTGTGTGTGTGTGTGTGTGTGTGTGTGTGCGGGCGGGCGCTCTCATTAAACTAATTTAACATTAAATTATAAAAAAAAAGTTCACTTATTTCAAAAACGCTTAGGAAGAATTCACCGTAGAGTTGCCTATACAAATTAATTCGAATACAAATTAATTCGAATACAAACAAGAGTAAGCTCTCTCTTTTCTGCTCTACCATCAGTTTTATAATGCAGAGCTTTCGTATGGTGTACGCATGCAATACACTTTTAAATACATTTTCGAATGGGTAGAATCCCGTAATTTTTATTGCATTTTTATTTTTCTTAATAATTACTTTGGTACACTCGCCTTAAGCAGGCGTCCGTTATTTAGTATAGACCCTCCATCAGAATGTTTTTGACACTGCAAACCGAATAAATACAGCAGTTTTGTTTTTGTAAGTAAAAAATTTTATAATAAAGGAAGGAGTTTGGCAATCTTTGAAACAGATATAAATATTTAAAGATTACGAAAATAGAAACGTGATATGTAATTAACCAATTTAGTTTTAGGCTGCTGACAAACCTACCTAAGTATAGGATAATTAATACATAGATTGCAACAGCTATCTTCGTGTCGCAGTGGATAAAGGTCCTCTTGTGTGAGCGTGTCAATGACCCTTGTCACAACCTCTTTCATCTTCTCAATTGTCATAACGACAGCCTCTAAGGTGTTCTTTGAGCTTAGGGAGTCACAGGGAGCAAGGTTTGAGTAATAGGGAGGGCGAGGAACTGTATTGGTGCTCATCTTGGTCAAATAATCTGTGACAAGGATGGAGTTGCGAATTAGTGCATTCGCGAAAATCTTCCGTCTTTTCAGTACCTCGCGAATAATTGTGTATAAAGTTCTCACACTGCCATCAAATTGCGCATGTATTGTCTGTATGTGCACACGACAGTCATTATCCATGAATTCTTTATTTGGACAACCAACTCTGGGGTTTTGACTTCGTTATTCTCATACATCTCATCATCCCTCAAAAACTCCGAGCCGTCCTTGAATCTCTTATCCCACACACAAACTGATGGTTGATTCATGCAAGATGGTCCAAAGGCCGTCTGAAGCATTCCATATATTTTGTGGCTTTTTTCCAAATTTAAAACAGAATTTTATTGCATATCGTTCTTCTGAAGTGTCGTCACGTCCAGATTGGATTTTTTAAATTAACCAGCTGTGACAATCAGACTTTGGTAGGGTGTATTTCAATTCCTGCTGTAGCTATTCATTTGAACGTGAACTCATAAAAATTGGTCAGTAATCTTATAAGATGCATAACAAGAACATACTGAATTTTCAAGAATCTACGAAAATTTCAAATGCCTGTACAGAAATGTCTGCAAACTTATTTAAGGCACCTCGTATTTCGTTTCTGAATGTTTGCTTAAATTACTTGGTAATATCCCGTTGTAATGTTACACTCTTCTGGAGATTGAATATTAATCCTCAGTACAAGCAATACTCAAGATACAATTGCGAAATACTAAGGACATATACCATGGCTGACGGAATAAGAGTATGCTACCTCTGTTTATTAAATCAAGTGTGGTTCGAAATACCGAAATTTTCTAGTGTTCCACAGAAAAATTCTTGAGTTCAACAAGATATATCTGAAGATCGGAGGTTACATCAGGTAAAACGTTGTGAAAATAACACTAAAAATGAGAACAGTAATTCGAGTAATTCAAATATGAATCTTAAATTGTATTACAAATCTTAGAGAGATTGGTCTGTCCGTTATCATATGTTTGATAACCTCTTGCGACAGACTGTTAATGACCTCTTTATCAAACACCGACGATTGAGTAGAGTGGATCCATGAAATGCCCAGTCAACGATGCATAATATCCCCAGGAATTTATAGAAATAGGGATTTCACTTTGAACCCACGTGGTACTATTGAACGGGAATTCAAGCCCAAGACCCGTTTTGACATCTTTCTTCTCATAGATTTTCTTTCAGAAATACCCAACGGATATCGGTTCTTAATTTTATGTAAACTACATTTGAATGCCAACTTTGCGTTCTTGAAATCTCATTGTAAAAAGAATAACGGTCTTTTTCGGGTGTATTGGATTTTAGTATCATCATCATCATCATCATCATCATCATCATCATCATCATCATCATCATCATCATCAGCAGCAGCAGCAGCAGCAGCAGCATCATCAGCATCAGCATCATCATCATCAGCATCAGCATCATCATCATGACGGGCTTCTTGCTCGGACCAATGTAACTCTTGCTCTCCAGAGTTTCCGGTCTTACATCAGCTGCCTTAGATCTTTAGGTTCACAGTTGGCATCGTGTGCTATTTGCTGAATGTACGTGGATCTAGGTCGTCCTTTGCTTGCGCGTCTGTGTCGTGGAGTCCATAGCAATACATCACTCGCCAATTCATGCTTGCTGCTCAGACAATGACCGGCAAATAGTAGGCGTCTTTCTCTGATGGTATTAGATATGGCAGGTAGGTTGTCATAAAGTTGCTGCTTCGTGGGATGATTTTGTCAAGATATATTTAATACTGTTCGTATTTTAGTATAAAATCGTTAATTGTATCGAAATCATGAATTTAGTATAGAATCGTTAATTGTATCGGAATCGGGAATTTAGTATAGAATCGAAAATTGTATTGGGATCGGGAATTTAGTATAGAATCGAAAATTGTATCGGAATCGGGAATTTAGTATAGAATCGAAAATTGTATCAATGTCGTGGACATTACCATTATTATTATTTTTTTTTACAAATACGAAAGACGCTTCAAAAGTAATACCTCGTATATTCTCATTCCACCCGAATGGATCAGAGAGGATTGCAAATTGCTTTGTTATGATGATTGAACTTATGCATCATCTCTCTGTCGTAGATATTGACGATGCGAATCAAGTTTTAAAACATTTCAGTCAAGGGCCTGCGTCAGAATTCAGTGCCGAGTTGGGGAAGATGGAGTTTTCTAAATTGCCGTTAACTGTTGTGTTTAAATATAATTACTTCATTGGGAGCGTCTTGGGATATTTTTAATTTAATTTTTTATGGAAATCGCTCCATACAAGGCATGAATCCACTTAATGTAAGGAGCTAAAACAGTACCACTTCAAGGTAAACAAAAACAAACTATCCAACGATAAGTGTTAGGTGGATAGATTCTGACACAGAAAACGCCAATTCTTCCCCCTTTGTCAGAATCAATGTTTGTGAAAGAGAGGAATAATGACAAAATAAGAGAAGCGAGAGTAACGAGGCTGTCGAAAGTAAAGTTAAGTTGAACTTTCTATTCTCCTTTATAAAGAAAAAAAGGGAGGCATACCGATAGCCTTTTTTTCTGTCAGAACATAAGAATGGTTTGTAACAGTGTGGGAGATATTATCGTTTTTATTACTGTATATATATATATATATATATATATATATATATATATATGTGTGTGTGTGTGTGTGTGTGTGTGTGTGTGTGTGTGTGTGTGTTAGTTCTGGAACGATTAATCGGAATCGAGAATAAGAAAAATCGGAGCTTTTTGGGGTATCGGAATCGTCTATTCTCCTTTATAAAGAAAAAAAGGGAGGCATACCGATAGCCTTTTTTTCTGTCAGAACATAAGAATGGTTTGTAACAGTGTGGGAGATATTATCGTTTTTATTACTGTATATATATATATATATAAATATATATATATATGTGTGTGTGTGTGTGTGTGTGTGTGTGTGTGTGTGTGTGTGTGTGTGTGTGTGTGTGTGTGTGTGTGTGTGTGTGTGTGTGTGTGTTCTGGAACGATTAATCGGAATCGAGAATCAGAAAAATCGGAGCTTTTTTGGGTACCGGAACCGTCGGAAAGATTTTCGCCTATTTTCCGATGCCAAAACCGATTCTTAAAATTATTTTTTTTATTTGATTTTGGTTTAAGAAACATCTCACACTGCTTGTAGTGATAATAGCAAATTAAATATTTATTGATTTAAACTTCCAGTCAGACTAAAATCTCTAAATCCCCCTCTCACAAGTGTGTTTTTACGTTTGAGGAAATATAATCGCATTTAAGATGAGTTTTTACGGTAATCGGGGAAAATAACCCTTTTTATGGTTCGAATACTACCGTGTTTGAATATATATTTAAGTGACAGTTTTAGTCATTTAGAACTGCTTTAAAGCTTTATCGCTCACTCATTTTTCGACCAAATTTCAAACAATTATTACAGTTTATAGATCACCTTCTCAGCTATATCTTGAAAAAAAATTTTTTTTAATTTTCATTCGGTAAAACAAAAGTAATGATGAATTTACTGGTGTTCAAAATCGTAAAAAAAAACCCTAAGGAGGTGAGCGACGTTTTTATGACTGGTTTCCATGTCGCTTCTGCGACTGGTGTTGCTACCAATTCACTACTGTCGCGAAAAGAGAAATAACAAGTGAAACAGAGAGAATGAAAGAATGATAAGGGAGATAATTGGGAGGATTTTATCGAAAGCAGACGAGTGCCGTACATTCTTATTACATATGTGTATGTTATGTTCACAGGGACAAAAAAAAGTAAGGCTGAAATTAAACAGAGAACAAGTGAATTTATTGGAAGCCTGGAAAAATCATGGATTACTATAGAAAAATGCAAGTATGAAAAGTAATATAGTTAAGCTTAAACATGGATTAAGAAAAGGACTAGTTATTAAAACTGGAAAAGATAAAGACAAGATATTCTAGCAAAAAATATAATAAATTTATAACTTAAAATATTGCAGCATTAAGAATTTTTTAAATTCAATTTATAACATTATATAATCAATTCTTGATTCTGCAATATTTTAAGTTATAAATTTATTATATTTGTCCTTGTCCTTTTTTTTTCAATTTTAACAACTAGTCCCTTACTTTTCCATGTTTAAGCTTTGCTCGGAGGTGTGGAGGTATGTGTTCAGCAAAAAATAGTGGTAGTAGGCAGGCAGGCTCGAATTTGTACCGCTAAGGCGGAAAAGAACGTGAAAAAAGTGATCTTTACCGTTGCGTCCATCGCCAAACCGTAAATGGTGAAGGTTTAAATTAAGGGTAGTCAATCGAAAAGAGAGGATGACTTTCGAAAATATCGGCGAAAAAAGCGATCCCTTCCTGTAGAAAAGTGCCTAGTTGAGGATGAAGGAATTAATGTTTTTAGCTAATTTTTCGATATTTGTCGTCCGAAGGACCGAGCTTCAAAACGATACTGATCTTGTGAAAATCTGTCGCCTCTGTGAAAAGTTTTAGGCATACATACATACATACATACATACATACATACATACATACATACATACATACATACTTATAAACAGACAGGTGAGATTTATTTCAGTTAAATGAGCATCTCGGGAATTTGGAAGAGTAATAAATATAGAACGCTCAGATAAGAAGAAAAAAAAACAAAGGAGCTAGAAATTGAAGTAAGATATTCAATCTTAAACCACATCTTTTTTTTTTTACCAAAGAAAGCAAATGAATAAACTAACACCTAACTTTAGCATCTGTACTTGTCTATTTTCCTCGTCACGAGAATAAAATTCACAAAATCCGTTTTTAGCGTAAGGAATATCCAGCTTCCCCAAAAGGGGCATCATGTTTGGGGGAAAAAGAAAAAAATAAATAATAATTGCTTCATCGATTAATAATAGAAAAGATGAAATCTTAGTATCAGAACCGATACTATACTTAGCCCAAATGCCAAGCAGCATCCGTCCTGTCTCAAGAAAAAATCCTCCTGAATATGATCGCTTCATTACCGAGAGCTGAGGTGCGATACCGCTATTCCTACAACCGGGTCGGTGCTCTTTCATTATCGGAGAGGGGTTGTCATCATAAACTGATCTTCTCTGTTATATTCTGATCAAAATATAGTATCTGCTCGGTCTTAACAGGTTCTTATCTAATATATTACTTTCTTCGCCTTTCAAAGTAACATGAGACGCTGTCGTCTAGAGGATATGCTGACGGAACCAACCAGGCTATTTTTCCAGCATGGTGGTGGTGGATTGCGTACACGGATACCAACTATAAATTAACCTTTGGTGCAAGTATCAAAGTGCAGTATATGTTTTGTGTACAATTATAAGAAGGATAAATATTCTTAAACTGAGGCAATATTTGCAGGTAATTTGTAATCGGCCATGAGAGCCTTGTGGCATTCAGAAATGGCCACACACCACATTGAGCTCGACCTTGTGACACATCAAGTCCTCGTGACGAGGCAGGTGAATAATAACCACCGCGTCGATACCCCCTCCCTCCATTAAAACCGTCAAGGATATGTGTGAAACGTGACAAAGGCCTCGGGGAAAGCAACGCTTTCACACAATTCTTGTTTCACGTTAAAAGGGAAAAAATTTAAGGGAAATTACCTTTTAATGTGTGACCGAAAATACGAATGAAATAGAAAATGAATAAAATCTTACATTTAAGTAACAAATAAATCTAGTATTGAAAAAGTAGGCAACTTTTTAACTATTTATATCGTGGCGTAGGGGATAAAGTACTTGGTAAAAACTCAGTTGTAAAGCGACATTCCTTCTAAATGTTGCAAGTTCAATCTTCTCTACAGGCGATGCTCAGAATACAATTGCGAATTATATAGAACTTCTACACGGTTATGGCTAACAGAACGGAAACACGCTCCTGCCGTGGATTAGATAACTTTCGTGCAGATTTCCGAGTTTCACAGAGATTATCGAGCTCGACAAAATAATATGAAGTAGGCCGGAGGTTACATCAACCCAAATATTGTGAAAATACCTGTCAAAATAGAAAATAGTAGTCAAAATAAACCAAATTACGAATTCTCTGTGCTCATCTAACTTCAGGAAAAAACTATAAAATATATTCTCATATAAGCAAAGAACTATTAGCATACTATTCCTCCCAATAATCGTGGTTTGGCGTTAATTCCTAGAAGCGATCCCAAACAGTGCCAGCATTTCATAAAATACTTCGAATCAACTATAACTTAATGCCATATACTCAATTAATTCGTTTTTATTAATGGTCAGCATCTTAATAGAGAGTCTAAATGGGGTCTAAACACTTGAAATTTTAGATATAGGTTCCTTGGATATGGATCTAACTTAATAACTTGATTTGAGCCCAAAACAATAAATGTTAAGGGGTCATAATAAGGGTCAAAGTTAAAAAAAATTACCTTTTTTTTTTTTTTTTGCTCAGCATACACCTCCAAACACCCGTGCAACGCCGGGCACCCATGCTAGTATGTATATATATATATATATATATATATATATATATATATATATATATATATATATATATATATATATATATATATATATATTTAGTAATGTGATTGATAATTTAGCTCTAGGATATTTACCTATCGAGCTTATTATATATCTAAATTACAACGAGCACTTTTTCTTTCCTGTATTTTAATTAAACTAGTAATTTCACTATTACATTAAAATACACTCTGCTCTTTAGACTATTGTTCTAATCTCCTTTAAATTTATATATATATATATATATATATATATATATATATATATGTAAGTGAAAGTGTCTGTCTGTGTGTCCGTGTGTCTGTGTGCATTTTCGATAACAGCGTCAATTTTCGGTCTACAGACTCGAAATTTGGCATAAAGGGTATTGAGATTTGGGAAAATCTTTTTAATCGGGTTTCGGCTAGAAATTGGGCTATTAAGGAGTCAAAGTTCAACGATTTGATCTTTGAGAACTCCACCAAACTGCTCCA
>NC_136524.1:32359032-32434032 GCF_053919585.1 Euprymna scolopes | reverse complement strand
GTAAATAAACAAAATGATAAAGGAAAGAAAAAGAAGGAAGGAAGTAAAAGAAAAGAAAGAAAGAAAAAAGAAAGACAGAAATTATTCGGATACGTTTCCGCCATTTTTGTTTAATTTAGAGGGTGGGCATTTTTTAGTACTGGCTAGAGACTGCAGAGGAAGTGCCTTGTTTTTCCTTCATTATGACAGAACCGGAAATGGCAGAGACTTAAGGCAAACTGTAGTTCTAAGATAAGAAAACATTCGCTCGACGAAGAGAGCATCCTGCAATTGAAAGATGTCTTTATTGCCAAAACGACAAGAGCCAGTTTGCGCCGCTGAATTATTGACCTTAATTAAACAGTGAAAGTTTGCCTTCGACGCGGACGGCTATTTTCGCACGTGCCGCTATTAATTAATACTCTAAAATTGCATTCTACTCGGTCCGGCGACTATTCCAATCGCTACCATTACTGTCAACACCCCTGCGACTACTACTACTACTACTACTACTACTACTACTACAGAAAAAAAGTAATAAGAAAAGAAATTGAAGAAAGAGAAGAAATAGAAGGAGGTTAGATTTTTAGACCGTTAAAAACGAACAAAATTATAGCTGTTGGTTTGTAATGAGTGTTTTATGCCAAACCTCTGGAGTAAACTAATTCCTGTTAACCCTTATTAAAACTGATGCCACTTAGTTCGTTGTAACTTATCATATCAAAGGTCCATACAAAATTTCAGCCCAGCAGTTTCCAAGAAAACTTCTCAGAGTAAATGTGGTATTTTTTTTTATGGAAATCGCTCTAGACAAGCCACTATATGTAAAGTGCTAAATACTGCTTCCAGGTCGAAACATAAATTTATATGCGTTTTCTTTTTTTTTTTTCTTTCATATATAATTTCACTCATAATAAGTTTATATATACCGTAAGCACTTTTGGAAAAAAGATATTGGTTTTTACTTTAATATATTTGAACATTTAGGCTCTAGGAAAGTAATCTCTGTCATGGACATGCGTCAGAAGCAGAGATGTGTTATTGAATTCCTCCATGCAGAAAAAATTCCACTGATCAACATTCACCGACGCCTGTTGAACATTTAAGAAACTGATGCAGTTGGCATCAGCACAGTTAGGAGATAGTTTCATCGATTTTAGAGTGGCGACAGATATATGAGTCACAAAGCGCATTCCAGACTTTTATGACCTAGGCATCAGAACAGGCTGGCAAGGTGCATTGAGAATAGTGGTTATTATGTTAAAAAACATACATTCTGGAGCATAAAAGCTCGCTCGTTTTAATAGCACGGCTAGCCTCTTCAACGACAAAAGAGTAAATTACATCATAAGTGAATGACGTAACCTAACCCAAAAGACATACAAAAACAATCACGATTGTGTGAGGAAGCGACTCTAATAGAAACTATGCAAACATCTGCATAATCGTGTTGGCACACCGGTTCTCGTCAGATCACCGAAATTAAGCAACGTGGAGCCTGGCTAGTACCAGATGGGTGACCATTTTGGAATTCTAGGTGCTGTATGTGTTCTCCACTTACCTCGGCTAAATTTGTTTCCTGTCGTCCTGTACATACACTTCATTTGCTATTGGTATTTAACAATGTCGACTTAGGAGAGATGTGATTGGAGATTGCGCACCTCCTGCCACAAAACATTTCACGCGTAGGCACCCCTACCTTGGGTATCCATAGTCTGTCAAAGACTGAAGGAGCCTCTATTTTTTTAACGATCTTCGTATATAATATATATTTCGCTGCTTTTTGTTGACGCTCGATGAAAGAAAGAAACAAGCGATTTTGATAAAAGTAAACACCTTATACAGCCTAACTTCACAAGTGCATTTGAGAAGTTTTATCACTGCACAAGCAGAAAGGCCTGGTATATAAAATCAACAGTACGTTCTTTGATATGACAGGGGCACGTTCAAAATTAATGTTTCTGTTTAAAGCACAATTTCATAATGATACTTGACTTTTGCATTTTAAACTCTATTTCAAACCATTATATATATAAAAAAAAGTACTGTTTAAAAATATTAAAATAGTGTTATAGTATGTATCATTAATGTAGTTCATACGGTTGGAAACATATTTTGATGCCAAAATAAACAAATAAAACAACAAATGAAAACGCAACTCTTACAAAATGTTAAAATGTTTTTGAATACTAATGAGAGTATGACCCCAATGCTATGGACGATCTTATTTATAACTACAGTTAGGACAATCAACCAATGAGAAGCCTCCGAAATCATTATAAAAATATCGCATTTTTGGATTCGAATCATTTCGCTGTCAACCTCCATCTTGAACGACTGCTGATCGTGACTGCATTGATTCTTCGCCGATCTAGTGTCGCTATCTTTTCTAAAGAATTACTCAACACCCGAGATCGTGACTGCATTGATTCTTCGCCGATTTGATTTACTACTGCCATCTTTGTTCAACATAATGGCTCAACATTTAACAGGTTATGTGCCAAACCATCGACTTTGCTTTGGCGGATCGGAATCTAACTTCGAATTGTGTCAGATGAAATTTCTGGGGGATTTAAGGATACAAAAACTACACAGTTATTTTATCTTCACCAGAGAATCCTAACGACCTCGAATTTATCGAAAAGAACGCAACTGTTTTTGCAGAACTGATTCAATTCTTAGACTATAGAAGTCTGTCTCTGATTATAAGAGATGCCTTAGATGATAGACGTAAAGCCTTAAAAATATTAAGAGAATATTATTTATCAAAAGGGAAACCGAAAATTATATTACTATATACAGAACTAACGTCTCTGAAACGTAACGAAGACGAGGCTATTACTGACTATGTTATAAGCGAAGGCATTAAAACTCACAGGTAAAATAATAAGAGACAGCCTGTTAATCTCAATGACGCTTAAGGGACTTACAGTTACGGTTTTAATTAATTTACAGCTGTTATAACGCAAAAAGACAAACTCATAACTTTCAGTGAATTTAAAGTGGTATTGCGTAGTTATGAAGAGATGAATCAGATGTTTGTGGACGATAATAAGTCTAAAAATACCATCAAGTTCAAAAGTGTTTGTCAAAAACCGACACAACCAAATTACACATCCAACCGCAATGTTTTCTCCAAAAAATAATTTTCGCAAGAAAAAGAATGAAATTATCTGCTATAATTGTGGACGACCCAACCACAAAAGTTTCCCATGTCGATATAAAAGCTGAAAAGTGGACTCCATCAAAAACGTTGAGAACTTTTATGAAGAAAATACATTTCTATACAGAATTAACAGATTATACGCCCGTAAGTAGTGTTATTATTTTTAGAATTAATGCGGTTGGAAACATATTTTGAGGCTCGAATTAAACAAATAAAAAAACAAATGAAAACGCGACTCTTACAAAATTCGAAATTGCACTCTCGAACGAGAACTTACCTAACATTCCTGCCATCATTTATCACTTTACTGACAAGTAGCGTGATCATAGTAAGATACATTTGTCCAAATAAATACTCTGTAACAAATGTTTCTTTACGTTTTTACTAGAGCTGTAACTACAATCAAACAAACGAATACATTAAATGTCTCATATATTTAACAATGCACATTATTTTCAGCATTGTTTTTTAAATCATTATATTTTGCTTATGTTCATTTCTGTATAAGTAATATTATTATGCAAACGATTAATTTAGATCACGTGGCTGGGAATAAACAAATTAATCGTTTATTGCAATAAGAGAAAGCGATTTGCAACGATTATAAAAACAACGGAGCGTACTGGAAATATGTGGAGGCTTGTTGTCACTTAGCCTCCATGAATCGATTCCTATTTTAGCAGTGAGCGATAGTTGATGATGGTTTTCCTGAGAAATTAAACTAAGCAAGGAAACTAACTAAACGAATACTAATTATACACCTCAGCTTGTATCACACAAAGTAGTCGTGGAGTGTCAATGAGGAAAAAGAGATCACCAACTAGTCCTCCACTGGAAGAATGAGGAAAAATAGCCACCCAAATTCGAGAGAAAGCTTACGTTTGTTGCTAGTGAGAAATTAATAGTAAACGATTGTTGGGATAACACGAAATAATGTGTAACAATTATCAAAAGAAGCGAAAGGTTGTTTTTTTCTTTCTTTCTTAATTTAGGGATACTTGTTGTCATTCCGATTCAAGGGAACACGACTTTTTATTACCAATGATCAATCACTTATAGCGACTTGTGTGACAACTGGGAATAATAAGACACGAGATGAATATCCAAAGTGCCGCGTGAAAACACGTGGACATGTCTACGAAAAGGACAATTGAACAGAGAAAACTGAATCGCTACTGCCAGCCACAAAACCGGAAATCGATCAGAAAGAATTATAAAATAGCTAAGATAAAACATTAATAGCAGCCAATGTAGACTTTGTGGACAAAAAGACAAAAGAGTGAATCACACTATAAGTGAATGTAGTAACTTAACACAAAAGACATGCAAAAACAATCATGATTGTGTGGGGAAGCCACTCTATTAGGAACTATGCAAACGCCTGCAATTTAAATATGCAAATAAATATCACAGACGTTATCAGAGAGGCCTAGAAGTGGGAAACTAAATTCATACAATCTTTTAGGAATAGAATTATAAACTCGACAAAATAAAGGGAACAGACATAATGGATGGTAAACAAGAAGTGAAAACAAGCCAAACCGCAGATTTTATTATCCCAGCAGATCACAGGGTGAATACTGAGGAGGCAGAAAAATAAAGCAAAAAAATGGAACTTGCCAGAGAGCTAAAAGGAACACGAGACTTGCAGAAGAAGTGACCAATGAGAGAAAGGATGAAGTGTCATCTCAACAGATACTACACATTGAAATAATTATTTGTACGAAATATAAAATTTTATATTTTGAACAAATTAGACACAAGGACATCAAAAGTGTGAAGAAAGTGTGAGTCTCTGGTAATCTTTGGTCAAAGTGATAAAAAAATCCTATTTTTAACTATAATCATCTCAGTAATAACAATACCATATTTACAAGAAAAACCATCCGACCTAATGTATGGCCAAATTTGTTGAAAATTTTATTTTTCATAAATATGGCTAAATAAACAGAAATGTCTTGCGGTACAATAGGGAGTAGAAAAAAAAAACCGGCTAGTAAAACTTTCCAAACTATACGTAAATTTTTCGGTTTTCAACAAACCGGAAACAAACATGTCGTTTTCTAAATAGGAGCGGGATCTGAGTGTGAGGCAAAGAAAATGGGGGATTGAGTTTGAAAGCGGTGTCCTTCCAAGATAACTGTAATTGGGCATCCACACTCCAATCTTAATCAAAAGGCCATCGAAGTGTCTTTAAAGTCTAGTGCGTTAAAGGTGTGCTTCAGGTTCGTAACTGCATAATTGATTATCTACCCGAGGTGGTAAAAATTGTGAGTGAGGTCCAGGGTTAGAGCTGGAATTTCAGCGCATTAATACTCATTGTCTATTTCAACGTTCTTCCTTTAGAGACGACAGTTTTTTAGTGGTTAACATCACAGGCTGAGAACCTAAGTGTACCAAGTTCGAATCTAGTCATTTATAGTACAGTATTCATTAAGGGATGTTGGCAACCTTCACTTTGTTTTTATAGCGAGAAAGACAGCAAGAGAATCAAGCCGAATATCGTGCTGGCGTATACGTATTTACTTTTACTAGGAACATCTATATTATATTTATCTTTGTCAGTTTGTCTCTCGATCTGTTTGACTTTTTATCGGAACATATGGCGCTGATCTGGCTGATTTTTGTATGGAGCTTTGTTATGATAAGGTGCAGCGAACTAAGTATTATGGTATCCGTTCGATAAACAATTATGCATTAATAGGGATTAAATAGAGATTAATAGCAAAGTATGTCATTACTCGAGACTCATTCTAAGTCAACGTGCTATAACTTTTGCCCGCTTTTAATAGCCTAAAAAGTTTCGTACTTTATAATATAGGTGTTTATTTTTTTATTGTATGCACATGCGATTTTATGAGTGTCAGTTTTGGAAATTGATTTTGTTGTTGACATTTTCAGTTTGGTATATTTACTTATAGAACTGTACATTCTGGAATAAGGTTATAAGGCTGTCTGCCTTTACTCTCTCATATAAACGTGCATTTTTCTTTGTATAAATGTGTATGCGGACGCAGAGAGAAAGAATGAAAGAAAGAAAGAAAGAAAGAAAGAGAAAACTGGAGAAAGAGAAAAAGAGAGATTGAAGGGAGAGGTCGGAGTAAGCCAGAATCGTAAGTAAAATATTCTGCAGGAATAAGATAACTAAAATCAATAAATGTGTTGATAATATTAATGTCCTTCAACTCGGACCGGCAAAATGACCCTTGGCTAGCTTTGACGCAGCAGCCATTGTCGAGAAATGCCTCAAAACGATGAGAAACCATATTGATTTTTATCTCTTTTACGCAGTGTGGGGTGACTGTAGACCTTTCGTTACTTATCTGTATTCAACCTACAAATAATAAAGATTGTAACTGCAGTCATTCATCAGATAAAAATGCGAACCCTTTGATTATTTGGCCAACGTTGTGACCTAGAGATCGAAATAATAGATTGGATATATATATATATATATATATATATATATATATATATATATATATATATATATATATATATATATATATAAATTACCTAACTGCATGCTTTCAGGTTCCAACACGAACTTCTTTATTTAAAAAAAATAGCATTTCTAATTATATTTCGTAAACAATTTTTGGTCCATCGACAAAAGGAGGACGGAACTGTACATTCATTCTTGTCCGTTCGTCCGTTCGTCTGTTCGCACTTTTCTCAATAAATACGGCTTGGAATTTTTTGAAATTTTGCACAAACATTAAACATGATATGCGTAAAAAAGTAACAGAACGGACTTTCTAGGAAATGACACTTTTGTGCTTATTAAAAAAGACTGATTCCTTGGATTTTTATAAAACTTTCTGAAAAGTTGTAACTAACTGATTTCTATATAATTTTGTTTGTCTATACTTCACAATAACTCTTGTGTGTGCCCCAGGGGCTCTTTTAGGGCTAATAAAAACACTCCATTTTTGGGACTAGTTTACCATATTTGTCCAAAATTTTCAGTGTTTGTTTATTTAGCAGTTTTGCATGGTGATGAACTCAAATTTAAATGTATAAAGACCTTGGGGACTTTTAAGGCTAAATGGGGGGGCAAATGATGGACGTAGTCCTTTTTTTTGCATGGTGCAGAACTCAAATTTACATATGTTAAGGCCTAAAACTGCACCGTTTATTCATTTTCACCAGGATTTGACATCCTCTGGAGACTTTTGGGACTAAATGAGGGAGGGGGGAAATGCTGAACTTAGTCATTTTTTTATGCCTCGTTCACTGTGCACTCACGGGAGACCATGCATGCTTCGCTTGTTTTTATAGAAATTGCTCGAGACAAGGCATGAATCCGCTTGATGTAAGGAGCTGTCAAGAACAGAAGCTGATTATAGCAAAAACAAGAGATGCCTATTGTAAAAAGTTATGTACTAAATAGTTACTGGTGGGAAGCAGATAAATACATTGTTTGGTTGAAAAGTATTACCTACTAGAAGAGATATATTTTAGTAATGAGTCACCACTTACCTATGCCTAAAGCCATTTGAGTTAGGGGTCAATGAGATAGATAGATAGATAGATAGATAGATAGATAGATAGATAGATAGATAGATAGATATTTGAATGATGATTAATATTTTGAAATAATTTTTTTTTAATAAATGGGATGAATAAAATCCGATTACATACGAGGATCTTGTATAAGTGTTTATAATAATTTGCTTTTAAAATGACCATGTTATTGCTCTCAGGGAAGCAATCTTGTGGCAACATGTTCTACAGAGGGGAGATACTTAGAAAGAAATTTTCTTCATTTAAATCCCCTTTAATATTAGGCACATAGTTTTAAGTTCTACAAGGGAGAATTGGAGATCGGAGTTCAATCGAACACTTTTCACGGAAATAACGATAAGGTAAAGAAAGAGTCCAGCAATGCCTCTTCATTGCAAAGTTGATTTTAGAATTCTATCTAAATAAGAAAGATCGATTTCTTAGGTACTTTTTGAAACGTGGTACAATCTGGGGGAAGAGCAGTTAAGAATTTGGTTTAATAGTTGGTAATTATTTCTCTCTCACTACGAGAAATGTGACACTAGGGTCGAAAACTGGGATTAAAAATCAACGCCCTGCAAAAGATGTCTGCGCAGCCTAGTCAGTATTTCTCGACAGAGGCGCCTCAAGCGATTAGCAATGAACTAACCTCTTATAACTGCAAAGGGCCAGCACTACATGACCACGAACAGGAACCAATTCATTGCATGAATTGTCTGATCTCTACTGATTTGGGGCTCAGGGCTAAACAAAAGCCACAAAGCTATGGTTAGTCTGAGTGAAGTACAGCTCAGAATTTAAATATATAGTTAACAGTTAACTAGTTATTAAATATTATGAAGCGACAGAGCATAGAAACCTCACTTGGTTTGACGAAAAAACATCGTGATTGCCTAGTAAAATAAATTGATGCTGTGAATAGTCACCGTGTCCGTGTATATCTATTTATCGTAAACTAGTTTGCACTTAAAACCGGCTTATGTATTTAATAAATATATGAACTGGAACAAATGCACAGAGGGCATTGCAAATGCTGCTGCAAAGAAGGTGGGTTCCCTCTATCGAGCTAGAAGACTACTCACGTCCGAGAGTATCCTGTACCTTTAGAAAGCCACCATTCGCCCATGCATGGAGTATTGTTGCCACATCTGGGCTGGTGCATCTACCACAAGTCTCTCTCTCTTGGATAGGGTCCAAAAAAGTTTATGCCATCTAATCGGTCCCAATTTATCAACTAAGCTCCAGCCTCTGTCCTATCGCCGCAGCGTTGCATCACTGTGTCTGTTTTGCAAATATTTTAATGGAATGTGATCTGATGAACTTGTTTATCTTGTACCCCCTCGACATACATATCCCCGACAAACCCGCTTAGCAATAAGATATCACCCTTTCACTACTGATGTCCCTAAATGCCAGAAAGCTTGCTATTCTAATAGTTTATTCCCTCGAATAGTTAGACTTTGGAATTCCCTCCCTGCTGCCTTCTTCCCTAGTTGTACTGGTATGCAGAAGTTTAAATGTAACATAAACAAATATATTGTTAATCTTTCCTAGATATGGCCCTAAACATTAGCCCCTTACGTCCAAGGGCTATATGCTTTGTAAGAGGTGAACATGAGTAAAAAAAATTAAATAATTAAACATTAAAATAAATAAATAAATAAATAATAATAATAATAATAATAATAATAATAATAATACTACTACTACTAATAATAATAATAATAACAACCACAACAACATTACCTTACATAAATAAACCATACACTTGAATACTGCTGGGATAAACATCGGAGAAACGTTATATAAATAGAAATATTAAAGAAGATATGACTTCGTTAAAATTATTTCGGAGTTCAACTTAGTGTAGTTGTTCATGGCACAAATTAAAAATCCAGTTGAACTATTAAGTTCTTACGTAGTTTAATACCATTAGCAAAAGTACTGTTGCTACATCTGGGCAGGAGCTACTAGAAACAGCTTATCTTGCCTTGACAGAGTTCAAAATAGACTTCGTAGCTTAGTGGGGATGCCCTTTTCTCTTCCCTGCAACCTCTTTCTCACAGAAGAGACGTTGCGAGCCTATCTCTGCTTTATTGTTATTTTTATGGCAAGTGCTCATCTGAGCTTCAATCCATGCCCCCCCTCGCCAAACTTTCGCAAGAAACACTCGTCTAGCCCAAAACACTATCAATAATTTCCCACACTCTTTATCTGTGCCTACACCTAAACGTAGATTCCATGAATGAAGCTTCTTTCTTAGAACTGCACACCTGTGGAACTCTCTTCCAATTGCCTACAATCTGTCTTCAAGTCCAATGTAAACAAGTTATTGACGAACCGTCCCCCTAAGTAATCCAATTTACAAAATTCCCACTACTTATGTTTACTACGCTATAATCACATTGACTAATGTATACCGATTAACCCTTATCCTCGAGTGGCGTCCGCGCCTAGATAAGTGGTGATTTCTGTGTAAAAAAAAATTATAGGCACGACCAAAAATAGAGAAAAAAATGTTGTTGGTTTTTTTAAAACGAATTAAAATCTATAAAAATCCATTAATTTTGAGCAACTTTTTTTTTTCAGAAAGATAAATGCCTGAATTTTATCATATGGAAAGCAGAATAATATAAATCTTTTTCTACTATTTTTTACTAGACTTCAAAATTTTAAATTTTCTGAGAAAAACACCATTCACTGCGAGTTTTGCCTCGATGGGGAACACGGTTAAATATTTTTTTAAAGGTTTTGAATCAATTATTTTAAAAAGATTTTTGTCAAAATAAGATTTAGTATGATTTTCTAAGAGAATATGCAAAAATATTATAACATCAGTCCCTGAATTTCAAATAATTCTATCTTTTATCTCAATATATAGCTGTCGCATGGCGAAATTAAAAAAATCCAAAATTTAACGTTACTTTTAAAGAAACTACGGAAGCCTTTATAGGACAAAATAAATTCATTTAGTACAAAGGTTTGTTTTGACGATTAAGTCAAGAATAAGGGTTTAATTTTTCATAAACTATATATATATATATATATATATATATATATATATATATGTGTGTGTGTGTGTGTGTGTGTGTTTGTTTGTTTGTGTGTGTGTGTTTGTGTGTGTGTGCATGTATATATATATATTTATATTTATATATATATATATATATATATATGAAGTAAAGAATAAGGGTTGAATTTCTCATAAAACCAAAAAAAACAGGCCCCAACTCTAATTAATAAAGTGTACACGGGACCCCGTCTTTTTGGGTCACTATATATATATATATATATATATATATATATATATATATATATATATATATATATATATAATTTGTTGCCTACATAACCCCTGAAGTTAAGCAACTATGACGCTGGCCAGTACTAGATAGGTGACCATGTTGGGAATGCTAAGCGCCGTATGTGTTTGAAAAAACACCTGCATCTAGTATTACGCCTAGTCGTCTTAATCATGTCTTGCCATCAGGACTAAGTGTTTCCGGATCACAGTGTGGTAGATGCAAGTCCATACACTTTTAACTAAGTCAAATGCAAGTCACAGCATCATCAGATAGTTGACAAACTAGTGATGTTCGCCAAGAGGGTAGAGTTAGACACAAGATCTGTTTTGAATGTGGGGAAAATCAGGCTCCCCAAAATGGTGCATTCTGGATATGAACAAACAGAAAAATTGCCACAGTCTATAAAGAATTCTCTTTCATTGAGAGAGGAAAGGATAAGTCAAGTGCAGCATCAGAACAGCTAGTACACTCTGATCTTAGCCCCAAAACCATTTCTATCAAGCTTTAAATTTTCCTTGTAAATACATTTAAATAAAAATAAACTCAAACTGCTTTTTTTCTGATATTTTTGTTTTCCATTAACCATTAATTCTTTTATTGAATGTATTTTTAATTTTATGATTACAATCATTTTCCCATTTGTAACCTTTGAACCATATACTTGTTCCATTAAACCATATAAAACTGGGGTTTTTTTTTTCATAAACCATATAAAATTGCTTTTTCCACAATTTTTTTATCGCATAATTAGTGAAAAAGACTTCCGCTAGAATTTGTTGGCCTTGAAATTGTAACATCGCGTTACGGAAGACTTGAACGTAATTTTGGAAAGGGAGGAGATAACAACTGTTTGTAAATACAAAACAACTGTTTTAGGCCGTATGACCTTCCGTAGATGAAGTAGTATCACGTTACAATAAATCGGCGCAAGAAATTATCCTAATTTTAGCAAAATGCGCAAATATTTATCGATTTTTTTTCTTTTTTTGGTATCAATTCTTCAAAGCATTTCCTATATAATGGTATATTAATAATATTGGGTTCACTATAAAGAAAATTATTAATTTAGTTTTAAAATATTGAAAAGCAGTGTTTTTCGTAAAAATAATGAAAATATATCATGTTTTTTGTTTGTATTTTTTTTTTTTTTGCTAATCTAAACGATATGAATTATTAACGTATTCGACGAATTTCACACTGAAAAACACAAAAGGGGGAAAATTAAACACATTCAAAATTCGAATTTTCAATCTTAAAATCTGATACGTGACATGTTATTTTTTTGTTTGTTTATTTAGAATTCTCACCTCCCTCACAATACAATATATTTTGTTCTGTTTCAGTTAATTATTTTAAATATATTTGTACCTACAAATAAAAAAGGGGTAGTAATTGTCTGTATTTTTGAAATGAGGTGTTTTCATTGATTGAGATTGTCGGACTGACTTTCTCATCTTGGTTGTAATCGTCACAACGTTTCGGCCGTTTTTGCGGTTCCCCAGTTCGATACAAAACACCTGATGAAGGCCGGAGGGCAAAACGGCCGAAACGTTTTGACGATTACAACCAAGATGAGGAAGTCAGTCCGACAATCTCAATATAAAAGGGTATAGGCAATATATATATATATATATATATATATATATATATATATATATATATATATATACACACATATTGATTGTGAAAAGGTGCACAATTGTAAAGTTCATTCTTCACTTAATTATCGGTGAAAATTCCGTATTGGTTGGATAATTACTTGATTTTTGGTAGATTTGTAAAGAGAGACTCCATCAAAAACTTACTCCCTCTTTCCGTTTTGGCTGTGCCTAAAAAAAAGTACAACTCACTTTTTTATTATTTATATGCATCTAACCATCGGGCGAGAGATATTGGTTTTCAAATTCAAAATAAATTGATGTTGCGAATATTCACCGTGTCTATGTTTATCTATTCATCGTAAGCTAGTTTGCATTTAAAACCGTCTCACGTATTTAATAAAACTGATGAATTGGCGATTTGGTTGTTAATTAAACATATAACATTGACAACATTACATTAAATGAATAAATGAACCATAGAGAGAACTTGAATACCGACTAGAAACCAATCCTCGAATGTCTAAGGTTTCTCTGTACAGAGGTTTGTCACGACAACCTGGTATGAGGATATTTTCCCTATAAGTAAACCCTGACTAAATATTCAAAATCACATAATATTCATAGCCAAAATAAGAGTTCCTCAGTATGTCTAGTCAACACTGGCTTTTACAAGGAATGGTGCACTTTCTCGAAGTGATGTTACCTCAAGTAAGTACACAGCTGGATACTCCACCAGACCAGATGAATTTTTGTACTGGAATCCAGTAAGACTAAGAGACCACAAGAAAGATACACTATAACATATTGAAATGGTTAAATGGGGAGAGGAAAATTATGTTCTTAATTTCTTTACTAAGTCAGTGTTTGAGAGGTAAAAGTAGTACTTTAATGGAATATTCGATTATTTATTTATCTCGTAATCAGATTAAGTGTTTGCCCCAGAAAGGGGGCCACGTAATTCTGAAAACTTCCACTGAAATGAAATGAAACAAAAACAAACCACGCACCTGAATACTGCCTGGATACACATCAGCCAAAATGTACTATGAATAAAAACATTGAAGAAAAAAGAAGAAAGAGGAGACGAAAAACAAAAAGATACAAGGTGCCTTCAATAAGTTTCCAAACTTTATTTTGTATGGACACTTTTATTGAGACTATACTCATAAAATGTTAGTCCCCTTCAAAGTTATCCCCTCCACCTGTAATACACTTGTTGTAGTATTCCAACAACTTTTGGAAGGCCCCATGGAAGTTCTCTTGCGTGAGCGTGTCAATGACTCTCGCCACAGCCTCTTTCATCTCCTCAATTGTCTCATAACGTCAGCCCCTAAGGTTTTCCTTGAGCTTACGGAATAGCCAAAAGTCACGGATAGCAAGGTCTGGACTATATGGAGGGTGAAGAACTGTCTTGATGCCCATCTTGGTCAAATAGTTTGTAACAGGGATGAAGTTGTGGGGTGGTGCATTGTCCTAATTAAATGCCATTGACCCGATTTGAAGAGTGTTAGTCTCCTCCGACGGAATCGCTTCCTTAACTCCCTTAAAACCTAAACAAAGTGTTCCTTGTTGACTGTCTGTCCAGTGGGATCCCAGTACATGTAGATTATGCCTGTGTTGTCAAAACAAGGGGTCATTATATGTTTCTGGGTGGATTTGCTCTGTCTAACCTTCTTCGTTCTGTGAGAGCCAGCATGCTTCCACTGGAAACGGGGTCTCTTGATCATAGCAGTAGATCCAGCTTTCATCACAGGTCACAAGAGTATCAAGAATTGCAGGGTCGGAATTGGTCATCTCGACCATCTTTCTTCTCTCATGACAACGTCTTTCTTTCTGATCTTTTCTGAGCATCCTTGGGACAGACTTCATACAAATCTTCCGCATCTTATATTGCTCGCGAATAATTGCGAACGATATGCAATAAAAATTATGAAAAAATGCCACAGAAACATATGGAATGCTTCAGACTGTTTTTAGACCATCTTGCATGACCCAAGCATCAGTTTTTGAGTGGCGTAAGAGATTCAAGAAAGGCGGGGAGTCTGTACGGAATGGTTAGAGGAGTTGGAGGAATAAGGAATTCAGAACACCTGAGTTGATTACCCGAATAAAACATTTCATGCACAAGGACCGTCGTATGTCTATAGAGAGAATGTGCACAGTTTAATGTTAGTGTGGGAATTGCACGCACAGTTATTTGTGAGGAACTGAAAATGCGAAAGATTTGCGTAAAGTTTATCCCAACGGTGCTCAAAGAAGATCGCAGACTATTTGACTAAGACGGGCATCAAAACAGTTCCTTACCCTCCTTATAACCCAAATCTTGCTCCCTGTGACTTTTGTGTTATTCCCTAAGCGCGAGAAAACCCTTAGAAGCTGTCGTTATGAGACAATTGAGGAGATGAAAGATTCTGCATTTTTCTAAAGTGTACTCACGTAAAGATTGAATTTTTAAAATTTACCAGCTGTGACGATTAGGCTTTAGTAGGATGTATTCCAATTCATGATGTAGCTGTTCATTAGAAATTGACATCATAAAAATAGGTCAGTCATCTCATAAGATGTATAGAAATAACATACTGAATTTCTAAGAGTCTCCGACAATTTTAAATTCCTGTACAAAAAGGCTGGGAACTGATTGAGGACACCTCGTAACTGTTTCAACTAATCAATTATTTTACGTATTTTTCTTTTTATTCAACTGCTGTTTTTCACTGGATCGCTTTTTGTGGACAGAAAAATCGAAATGTTATTTATTCATCTATACAACTCTTATTCTGACATAAAATGTAAACATTTGAATACATAAAAAAGAAAAAGCTATATATTGTCCCTTTCTATTACATATATATATATATATATATATATATATATATATATATATATATATATATATATATATATATATACTAGCGGGGGTATCCGGCGTTGCCCGGGTGTTTGTTTCCGGGAAGGGGGGGGAGTTTTAAAAAATGTTATGGTAGGTAAGTAGGAAGGATCAAACCCGGAGTCATGAGTAAAAGTAGGAAAATAAAGTGTGAAAAAAAAAACATCTGCAACGTTAACAGTTCGACCACCAAGAAAAGTCCATTCCAGTTGTTTAGGAAAAAAAAAAAACGACTACGGTAGGTCGGCGCGAACGTGAAAATATAATGTGAATTGTCCAGCACGCTAACCACTACGCCACAGAGCACTGCAGCTTAGTTTAGTGATTTTAAATAACTGCACATGAAAGAACTACGAAGCCAAACCGGTGTTCTCTTCTCAACTGTTCCTTGTGAACGATCCCCAAACGGTGTTAAGTGGTGGCAGGGGGATGAGGAATTTATTAGAGAGAAAATATTTTACCACTTCCATTGATCTTAACCGATTTTGGCCGTGACTTCTCAGCAGAAAAAGTATAGAAATCTAAGATTATCGAGGAATTTGAGAAATAATAAGCCTATAACACACCTCAGATATTGTTCTGCCGTTTGTGCATATTATATTTGCATGAAATATCTTGATTTTTAATCCTATTAAGGTCAAAATCAGACGAGAAAAATGAGTTCATTTTATTTATATAGAGAGAGATAGAAGAGAAGATATATATATATATATATATATATATATATATATATATATATATATATATATACGTATATATATATATATATATATAAATATTTTATACCAAGACTCAAATATTAAGCCTCATGATTATCAGTTTCTGTAATCGAGCATTCATTTAAAGTTTCCAAAACCAAGACAACAAGACAAAAATTTAAAGCATCATATTGTGTATTTTTCATTAATGTTACAATTGTTTCGACACCATTCGGACAATTTCGAGCTTTATGTTATTCAAAAAATATTCCAAAATAGCATCTCATCTGACGGTTAGAAAAAAAACCCTCATTAATATACATACAAATTAGAAAAGCATTTCATCCAAAGCATGAAAATTGTTAAACAAAATGTTTTTACTATAGGATTTAAAAATAAAGGTACAAGATTCAATTTGAAATTTATTTATCTTCAAAGTGCACTTTTATAAATTTTACAAAGTAAGGTATGCAAATTTAATACCTTACTTTGTAAAATGTATAAAAGTGCACTTTGAAGATAAACAAATTTCAAATTGAATCTTGTACCTTTATTTTTAAAGCCTATAGTAAAAACATTTTGTTTAACAATTTTCATGGCTTGGATGAAATGCTTTTCTTACTTGTATCCTATCTTTTTAAGATTATATTTTATTTAATTTATTAATTTGGATTTAAATAAAGATGAATGTGATTTTGTATGTATTTATAAAAACTCTCCTACTCTCTATTTCAGGTTGTATTTCTCCTCACACCACAACTCATTTTTGCAACCCTCTCTTTGTATTATTACAGGTCTGAATATTCTCTCTGTTTCAATTTGTAATTCTCCTCACTCCACAACTCTTTTTTGCAACTCTCTCTTTGTCACACATGTCTGAATAATGAGAAAATGCGAATTTTTTTAACAAAAACTTTAAAATAACTTTTTTAGATTAATTTTTTTAAAACTTCTTTCAGAATAGAAAATCTTTACAATTTTATAAGGAACATATTTCATATAAGTTTCATCAAAAATATTCAGTAGATAACGAAAAAAAATAGAGATGAAAATTTCAAAAGGAGTGTATAACTGGTTACGCTCAATAGTAGTCCTCGCTAGCGAAAGACTTTGTTATTGTTATTCTATTATTATTATTATTATTATTTAAATTATTATTATCATTTAAAACATTTTGTGTCCTGCGCTTTCGCGCGAGGACTAATTTGAATAGATTGCGATCTTGTTATTTACGGTACCAAGCCGTTGAATCTATCTTCTTCTGCAGATTTTTTATTTGATTATTATCCGATAACCATGGAATTTATGGATCGCTCTATTTTCGTATTCCTATTTTTTAGATTTAAATGTCATCTAATTGTTTATTTTTATATTACCTTAGTTCTTCATGTGTTTCAAATATAATTAATTTTTTTTTCCTTTATTATGAATTATTTTCAAATTTCTCTCAACGCCTCTAATGGATGTAAACAAAAAATCTACACAGATTTTCAAACCGCGCGACCACGCGTACTATCCAACTACATAAAAAACCAGCAGCTAGCATCACGTGGACTTAATTTATTGAGCATTCTTCCACTCGACATCATGACAAAGAAAAAGAAGAAAAATATATAGATTGACAAAGGAGTATATCTCCGAAATACTCGTTTATTTTATAAAAAATTTCGCGTTGCAGTTATTTGGCTCCAAACGTGTTATATAAACTAATTGTATAAATAAACTAATTTTTATCATAATACAGTTCTACCTCTTATTGAGCACTATTATTATGTAAACATTTCATTTGATTAACATTTAGGAAATAAAATCTGTACAAGTATTATACGTAGATAAACGAGGAATGTTCCAAAAGTAATGCCTCCTATTTTTTATTGCGCCAGAACTGTTTAGAAGGGGGTTGTAAATTGCATTGTTATGATGACGGTGTATGCATTCATGACCTGAACGTTTCATTTCTTTGCTACAGATGTTAACAGTGTGAGACTCTATGAAAGCAATCCCTGTCAGTAACGTGTATCAGAAGCAGAGAGGTGCTATTGAACCCTGTACAAAAGCGCATTGAGATTGGTGGATACTATGTAGAAAAATAAATTCCAGTCCAAAAAAGTATCTCGTCCTAATAGTATCACTCTTGTCTTCGTAGGTTTTCAACTTTTGGGATTAAAAATAGGAGGCATTACTTTTAGAACGACTTCCCCCCTACACACACACACACACACACACACACACACACACACACATATATATATATATATATATGTATATATATATATATGTGTGTGTGTGTGTGTGTGTGTGTGTGTGTGTGTGTGTGTGTGTGTGTGAGCGGCGAATTTCTAAATTAGCATTTATTTTTCGTCGGGTTAGCCACTCTATAGCACACAAAGCTCATTTATATTTCTGGCAGTGTTCTTAGATATGTTTTGTACAGAAAATCTTGATAAGGGTCGAAAATCGAAAAAAAAATCCCATTTTAAAAATAGTTTTTCTTTTCTTATAGATAAAACAATTTTTACAGGGGAATATTTTACGTTACACTGGTGTAACCTTTGACGGTGTAACGTAAAATATTCCCCTGTAAAAAGTCTTCTTTTCTATATATCTATAAAAGTGAAAATGTGTGTCTGTGTGTGTCTGTGTACATTTCCCTACGCAATAACTCTGTCAATTTTTAGTCTACAGACCCAAAATTTGATATACAGGGTACTGAGATTTGAGAAAATCGATGTGATCCGTTTTGGGCCAGAAATTTGGCGATTAAGAGGGTCAAAGTTCAACGATTTGACCTTTGAGAACTCTACCAAACTCCTCCGACAATTTTGGGTCTACACACTTGAAATTTTAGACATTTGTTCGGTGGATATGGGTCTAACTTAATAACTTGAGTTGAGCCCAAAACAATAAAATTTAAGGGGTCATAATAGGAGTCAAACTTTTAAAAAATTTACCTTTTTTTTTTTTTTGCTCAACATACACCTCCAAATACCTGGGCAACGCCGGGCACCCATGCTAGTTTATCTATAAGAGAAGAAAGACTATTTTTGATATCGTCAACCCAAATATCAGTTGATATGATATTGTAAACAAACACAGAGGAAATTTTATGAACAACATTATCATTATTATTATTATTTTTTAAATTTTTGCAAATTAGTCCATCGGAAAATTATTTCTCGTAACATATGATATTCCATTGAGGATTGATTCTATAATAATACGCAATCTGCATAAATTAAAATAACATGTTTAAGTGTATTGTACGACCGGGCCAATGCTGGGCGCCCAGCTAATATTTGATACAATTTAGGTGTGAAAACTGTTATCTTCAGACAGGCTGATCATTTTTCTGGTAGACACATTTTGAAATAGAAAGGGTTTGTTCGTGTTAGTTCATAAGTGTTTGATATTGTTTTTGTTAAAAATATGTGGAAAATTCGAAATTTATTCTGAATTGTGTTTTCAGTGATTTTTTTTTTTTTTCGTTGAAGAATATTTTCACTGCTTTGTTTTCCTAGCTTGTCGCTGATGGTTATTTCAAATTTTATTTTAGAGTTGAACTGTTCGCTCAAGCGTCGAGGCTAGTTTTTATTTTATTTATTTATTTTGTATTATTTATTTTTCGCGTGCGCGTTCGGCAATGGCGTCATGTTGAAACGTTTGTTTCGTTTTATTTATTATTGTTTATTTTTTGCGCGCCAAGTTAACGCTTTTTAAAAACATTCTCCAATAAGGTTTTTTTTTTTTTTTTTGCTGTTGTTTTTGTTTTTTTCTAAACAACCGAACGTTGTATTGTCATTGAACGTCAGGTCTATAGAATTTTGTTTTGAACTTGTGCTTGGCTCTTCGAAAACAGTGAGATATTTTTTTTCGTGTAGCTGTGTTGAATATATCGCGTGTTCGTGTTGAAGTGGACACTTTTGTAGAACAACATCTAAATCTGTAACGACGAGTTCAAATAAGTCTGCGCAGTAGTTTTGTGAGTACTCTCCAGGTACGTGTAAAATGAATGGCCGATTCCTAAAATCCATCAACATTTAGATCCCTCCCTTCACTTAAAAATTAACCAAAATTCAAAAAACAAACCAATTCTAATGGATTTTCATTATTTATTAAATAATAATCATCGAAGTACGAATCAACAGTAGTGAAACACGAGCCTTGACAACTCGCCAAAGTGAAATCTTGGCAGTGGTACAAAGGAAGATGGAGAGAAGAATATTGGACATCACTCTACTCTACAAGAGAGAAAGACAAACATCTGGATCCGCTGACAAATAAGAGTTAATAATATTAACACTGCAAGCAAGACATCCAAACAAAACAACGGAATGGACACCTCGTGAACACAAGACGCCAAAGAGAAAACCAAGATCTAGGTGGAGAGGCAACCTAATGCAACACTTAGGTTTCACATGACAGCGGATAGCTCGGGATAGAGATAGATGGCTAAAGTTCAGGGAAGGGTACCTAATTGATTGATTGATTGCTTGATTGATTGATTCATTCATTCATGGAATATAATGAACCCATTATTATTTTTTTAAAATCTTACTGGAAATCTATTATTTTGTGCAAACAAAAACACCTTTACTAAAGTTATAGTTTTAAATACTAACAAGACGCATGAATTTAATTTTGATTTTTTTTATGGAAATAAATGTATATTATAACAATTAAAAAGAAATTATCAGGAATATTACGAAAAAGCACCCATAACGTCCGAAAAAAAAACATATAAAGTTATAAGGTTATAAACTCGAAGAAAAATTATTTTTCTCGAACGAACGATATTCCACCGAATTAAGCATTGCTTATTCAATGTTTTTACAAAATGAAATAAAATAAAAAATAAATAAATAATTGCAAAAAATATTTCATGGTATTAATTAGGTAGCATTTTTAGCGTAAATTTTACATGCAATATTTGTCTACTTTTCTTGCACGCATGAACGTGTAAACATCAGTGTAAGAAATTATTTTTATAAGGTTTCCAAAAATATATAAATATTGAATATCAGAAATATACACAAAAATACTTTTTTAAAAATGGAAAAATTGAGGCAACGACTCATTTGTTTACCTACGGATGCACAGCGTTGAAAATAAACACGCAGACACTTTTGACCGACACACCCTACTCATTCTATCTCTAGAAAAATCTTCAGAAAAAATAAAGAAATTCTTACTCGTATATATTCATAAATAAATTAAGCTTTTCCTTTATATTACAAAATAAATAATAATTAAACGAACTTTTTACGCTTATCGTGATCCGTAGGTTTGTGACAATTCAGCGCTATTTGTTTTACATTTCCAACGGGATGTTTTTCTTTATGTATATATATATATATATATATATATATATATATATATATATATATATATATATATATATATATATATATATATATATATATATATATCGTAAATGGATTTTTGGTTTACTATGTATTTTTGTTATAAAACTATGTAAAATTTTTTAAATTCAATATCTTATGAGTCTAATTTAATTACTGTTTAAATAGTATAAAAAACTTATAATTATTTCCCCAGAGGTTTTTATATTTGATTTATTTGGACTTGAAATTTGAACAAAATCTTGCGATTTTTTCAACATTTTTCACTGTAATTTCTTTTTAAACGTAAATATGCATTTTTTTTTTCTTTTAGAGATTAACCTTTGTCTGTCATCTTTCAAAAACAATCAAAATTTAGACGTAAACTAAAAAAATATTATTATAAGCCTCTTTTAATCGTTTCTTTTTTCTTTTTTTTTTTTTAGTCATTTTTGTCCGTACTTAGTACTCTCATTAACGAGTATTCATCTTTCTCATACAGAGGAAATATATGGCACAAAAGTCGGGAAAATCGAATTGAACAGCCAGTTCCCTAAAAGAAGATTACTCTGACCCACAAAAAAACTATCCAGGAACCCCGTCGGCTTTCCCCAGTAGAGGCTCCGCAGGTGATTAGCAATAAGTTAAACTTTATCAAAGAGTGAGAAGGCAAAGCATGAGATGGTGGTGGTGGGTCATAGAACTGCACAGGACTAGTTAAAAGGGATTAGTTCATTTAACAAATGGCCTAAGCTTTATTGGCTTTGGCGCTGAGGAAATATATTCCTCGGCTCGTCAAAGAGTTAATTAAAGAATGCAAAACGTTGGTTAATATATTAACACGCATACAGATGTACTCTTATTTTCTTTTAATTTTAACTAGTTAGGCTTCTTCAGTTGCATTTTGATCTATAAAGATGTCTGTAAATCTCCGTTCTTTCTAGTTGGAAGTCACCAATTTGGAAGACCTTTGCAGTCGGGATTGCCGACGTAAAGCGTGAGATCACGTGTGGCAGTGGGTAAGCCTAATTGATTGTGTTAGTGGTAGGCCCATTTTTTTAGTCAGTGTGTGTGTGTGTATGTGTGTGTGTGTATGTGTGTGTGTGTGAATTTCTGTACAAGTGAGTTCGTGCATATTTACGTTGTCTGCCGAAAACCTGTGACCCACTAGATTTCGATTCATTTGCAACATATTTAGAGACGACTGACAAGGGTTCCTAGTGCTCGGTTCGTTTCACTAACCCGACTCTCTTTTGGTGTACTCACTTAAATAAAAACGGACTCGTAATACCTTATGTTATATGAGCCCCGAATGGCTATACCGAGTTCTTCTGAAGGAAGAAGTTTACAGGGAATATCAAATTCATAAATGGCCCCCATCCGACTGTATATCCCGATCATAAGAAGATAACATACAGCGCCTATCATTATCAAATTGTCACTCATCTGGTACTGGCGAGGCTCCACATTATTTAACTTCAGTGATCTGACGATACCCTGGTGTCAACATTATTATGCCAGTATATAATAGGAGCTCGGCTCCCTGCATGTTTATTATTCTTGACTTCGGGTTGGTTGATCCGATTACAGTAACCAATTCAACAAATCGAAATCAACAGATGTTTACAGAAATTATTTTGCTTCTAATTTTGCTGCTGCTACTCGCTGGGTTTCCGCAGGGGCAATTGATGCTTGCTATATGGAATAATAAATCGGGAAAATACACAAGATAATCGTGAATAGATGTTATATTACGATTATAGAACACCTAGTTAAGTTGAGAGACAAAGAGATTTTCTAGTAGACATTCTCTGATTAAAAATAACAAATCCATATAACATAGCGAAGGTGCGGTGTGAATGGGAAAGTTTGCGTGATAATTATGTTTCTTGGTTTATAATATTCAAAGCAAAAAAAAAAAAAAGATGTGTCTAGAGCGCTGTCTGCAATAGGGGTGGACGTGCGAGCAAAATTTAACTAGATGTAACGAGGCAATTTATCAGTGTATCTCTGTATCTGCTTTATCACTCTCTATTTCTCTCTCTTCTCTCTCTCTCTCTCTCTCTCTCTCTCTCTCTCTCTCTCTTCCCACGTTGCTCTTCTTTTCTTTTCTCTTCTCTCTTTCTCTTTCCACGCGTGCAAAAATGACATATCCCTTTAATGTTATCCATGACTTATCGATTTTCCCGACTTTTGTGTCACATATTTCCTCTGTATGAGGAAGATGAATACTCGTTAATGAGAGTACTAAGTACGGGCATATCAAGTTATTTTCAATAATGTTTTTCCAAAATAAATATTTTGTATTGCATCATTTTTTTTTTTTTTAATCAAAAATGTTCGGATACTTTTTCTGTGGTATACATATAATAAAGATTTTATTAATCTTTATATTAATACCGTGCTACCTTTAACTAGGTACGTGTGTCACGGTTTCAAGATTATAAATTATTCGATCGGGAGATCCTATTTTATTAAAAAAAAAAAGGTGGATATAAGGTGATAACGTACTACGAACATTAAATTACTAGTATTTAATGTTCGTAGTATATTATCACATTCTATCATCCTTTTAAATAAATAGGATCTCCCGATCATCAAAGAGGGAATATAAAAAAAATACAATTTTTAAATGTTGTCGCTTTTGGACTGTACATGAAACTGAAATATACCTCCATGGTCCTCTGGCTAGGATTCAAGGGTAGTATCTGTTCTGTCTAAACATGATATAACGATATCATGCGGTTTCTGTTCGCGCCGAGCTTTCATACAATGGAATGTCACAGACTCCTCTAAGAATATTGGAGATATACCGCAATAATCAAATATATTCTGACACTACATTAGTCAGATATTAATACCGTACTACCTTTAACTATGTACGTGTGTCACGGTTTCAAGATTATAAATTATTCGATTGGGAGATCCTATTTTATTAAAAAAAGGTGGATATAAGGTGATAACGTACTACGAACATTAAAGTACTGGTATTTAATGTTCGCAATAATCAAATATATTCTGACACTACATTAATCAGATTATTTAGATAAATACTTTTACAGTTTTAACAAAAGGGCTACAATAATACCACGGTGTTTTTATTCATGAATGTCCTCAAAATGTCCAGCAACAGTATACGGCGTAATCAAGTTGACACACCGGTTCTCATTAGATCACCAAAGTTTAGCAACGTTGATCCTGGTTATTACTAAAATGAGTGACCAATTTCGGAATACCATGTGCTGTATGTAGGAGGACGTCGGCAGCTCCCTGCAAGAGTTGCAAAAACCTAACGTCGTTATCTCTACTAACGGGGATATCCACATGACTGGGGACCGCTTGTGAATTTTCATGCTCCCATGGAACTTCTTCGGAGGAGGAAGCCGGTTAAACTCAAATAGGGTTAATGCCGTTTCACACGCAACAGCAATATATCACATATAAAAGTTTCCGCTGTGGAATTTCCACAGGTCCCGCTAGTATTTATTATTATACAAACAGCATGATTTTATAGTTATTGTAAATAAGTAAATGAAACGTGATTGTCTATACTCCATATTGAAGAGCGTGAACTAAGAAAGGTAATGTGTCATCTATTATACAGAATCACCACTAAGGGGGAGAGGTTCTATTATACTACCGAAACTTTGTGAATCTTGCACGCATGTTTGCTGACTTGTCGCAAAGGGCGTATGACGCGAATCAAGGGCGTATTGGAAGAGAAGTAGCAGAATGGAGTGAATGGGGGTGAGCAATTAATAGAGAAAGAGGGAAAGATAGATATGTAGAAAGACAGGGGAACGTGCTCAATAGGGGGAAAAAGAAGGAGGAAGGAAAGAGAAGAGAGAGAGAGAGAAGAGAGGGAGAAAAGCTGGAGGGATGAAATGAAAAATAGACGGGGGAATAAAGATAAAGAGAAGAGAGAAGAGGAAATTCGAGGGGATAAAGTAAGTGAAAAAAGGAAGAAAAGTAGATCAAAATTTAATATTATCAAGAAAGAATTATATAAAAATAATTTCGTTTTTAAATATATATATATATATATATATTTACATATATTTATATATATGGTCAAAATACGATATAGAAAGAATATATATATATATATATATATATATATATATATATATATATATATATACCGTACTTTGGGGTAATTACACCAACTAAAAAGTGCTCTTTATATGCATGGTCGCGAAAAGAGCACTTTTAGCTAGTTGGCGCAATTACCTGGCACTTGACGCAATTACCCCAAAGTACGGTATATATATATATATATATATATATATATATATATATATATATATATATATATATATATATATGTAATCGACATGTAGTCCTGGTTCGTTGTATCACAGCTTATCATTGCCGCAAGACTAATACCTCTCACAGGCCGATGATTGAACCTAGAACCATCGCGTTGACAGTCAGCCGTTCAACTGATCCACCCACGGAAGCGGCGCCCGTAAATTATCTTGCTAAATGTCTATTTAAACAAACATTTGTCCACTACTTTTACAGTGCTCCAACCGCTTGTTTATAAGCAAACAGTTAGCGTCGCATATATATATATATATATATATATATATATATATATATATAAAGAGAGAGAAAAGAGAGGGAGATGAAGTGAACGACAGACGAACACACCCACATATATATGCGTGTGTTCGTGTATATATATATATATGTATATATATATATATACACATATTTATATGTAAATAGATAGCTAGATAGATAGATAGATAGATATGTGGGAAGATAGTCATATTTATTAAACCGTTACTCTACTTAATATATATTGTGTTTTATATTTCAGAAATCCGATTTGTTTCTCTTAGCATCTTGTTTTCGTATATTCTCTGGCTGTAATCTCTTCTTCTTCTTCTTCTTCTTCTTCTTCTTCTTTTCAATACCGCCGCCATTTTGTATTGTTTTAAACAAGCAACGCACGAATGATGAGACTAAAAGTTCACGTGCCTTGGTCGATTATAATCCCGCTTGTTTACCGCCACTCACATTAACAATTTATTATTTCCGTCCGCCACTTCAGCCCCGCTGTCCTTTCCCTTCCGGTTAAACACGCTCATTTGCACACATACAACACACATACAGAACGAATAAGAACACAAAAAGAACACAAACAAACAGGACGACAAGATGGCGGCGCCCCTATTGGTTCGCTGCGGTATTAACATGTGCTTCATTTGCATGTATCTTGGAAAACCCTTACCCTCCCTTGTACCCTCTACCTATGGAGCCCAGTCTTATGAAAAAGAAGTCGTACGCAGTCTGACCTCAACGACATGAACCTTACCCCCTAGGAAGATGAAAGATAAGCGAGATTTGTGTTGGCTTCTAGACACTGGAAATATTACATCGTTCGGGTGGAGCATCATTAATACAAAGACCGCTAACTTCTCTCAGTAACGATTTCTTCTAATCAGCTCGTTGGAGAGATTGTAACTAGCAGTTATTTGCTCCATTGATTAAAACACCCGAGCCCGTAAAAAAAAAATAATAATAATTCTAACCAATGGCGTAACGTTTCACGGGACAAAAATAGTGAAAACAATATCAAATATATTTTTTGTATCGAGATTTTAAACCAAACAGTGCAATGTAACGAGATAATTTTTAAAAAATACCCAAGATATACAGGGTGACCTCCCCCCAAACTGGGTCTCAACTCTAATTAGGCCCCGTTTCTTAGTGTTTTGTCCGAATGAAATGAAACTTTGGTCATAACTAGTTTATTATATTCAAAACATCACATCAAAACACTAGGGTCTTTGGCCTTTTTTTCTCCATTCTACAGCATATGTTCTTGATATACTTTCTATTTTTTTTTTGTGCCACCCTGTATAAGCATTTAAAAAAAAAATCATGTGTAGATGCATATATGCATATATATATATATATACTTTCTGGATGCCCGGTAATCGTATTATAAAGTGCGTTATATCCTGAATCGAATTCTGTTTATTCGATTCATAATTTTTAAATCCACACAGTTCTTCATTTTTGAGCTAATCTCAATGAACTACTCATCCCATTAATTCATAACCTCGAGTGGCTTTTAGTTTTGATAAATAGCGACTCTTAAAAAAAAACGTACCAAATAAATTTAAAAACATTGAATAAACAAATAAAATTATTTTTAGAACGTTAAAGATGTGTTGGATAGTCAAAGGCGCTGCTGCTGCTGCTGCTGCTGTTAAAACTGAAAACAAGAAAAGAAATTAAATCGTATTTTTGATCTTTCTTTTAATTAAAAATTTTGCATCCTTAACGTGTTCTAAAAAATAGTTTTATCTGTTTATTCAAAGTTTTTTTTTTAAATCATTAAGAATGGTTCCAAAAGTTTTAGTACCAATTCCTATATCTTTAAGCGAACACGCGCTAAAAATAAAATTCATAAAAAAGAGAGTTTTTTTTTTTTATTTATTACATTTTCACCCCAAACAAGGCACATTACCACTTTGGTGTAGGGAGCTACTATCAGGGGTAACATCTACTGGAGTACTATGTGGGGATTTGGGCAGCAAGATGTCTGTTCACTTGAACTTCTGCACGTCAGTATGGTTGGGGAAGCAGGGACCTGGAATGGAATTCCAAAGTCTAGCGGTTCTGGGGAAGAAACTACTGGAGTAGAAAGATCTTTTACATCTAGGGATCTCTACTGTGTGGGGTGGGATTTAGCTGCCTGTCGGGTTTGTCGAGGGTGTTTACGTCGTGGGGACACAAGTGCTTGCAGTTCGTCAGAGCATTCTCCATTAAAATACTTGTAGAACAGGCAGAGGGATGCAACATTTCGTCGATGGGACAGAGTCTGAAGCTTAGATGCCAGTTCAGGGCCTATCAGATTGGCGACTCTCTTTTGAACTTGTCTAGGAGCGAGAGACTAATAGCAGATGCACCAGCCCAAATATGACAGCAATACTCCATACATGGGCGAATGGTGGCCTCATAGAGGTACAGGATACTTTCGGGTGTTAGCAATTTTCTAGCACGGTAGAGAGAGCCTACTTTCTTTGCAGCGGTCCTGGCAATGCTTTCTATGTAAATGTTCCAACTCATGTTTCCTGTGAACGTTAGGCCAAGAAGTTTGAAATATGTACTCTCAGATAAAGTGTCGTTGGCCATTGCTATTGGTGGTAGAGAAGGTTTCTTGTAATTATTAAAGGAAACTAGCTTAATCTTCACAGCATTGAACGTGACTATCCATTTTTGTCCTCATTCCACTACAGAAAACTGTTACCACATAAGAAGTTTTCCAGTAGGCAGGAAAACAAGATTCATTAAGGCATTTGTTGTAAAGTTTGGAGAGAACTGGAGCTACTTCGTCGGAGCACTTTTTTAAGAGAACAGGTGGGATGAGATCAGGTCCACATGCTTTTGCAGTGTCAAGATTTCTTATGATAGCATGCACCTGAGCAAAGTGATTTTCAGATCGTCTAGTGTGGCGTCTGTCCACAAAGGAAAGTCAGAAAGGGGGTGGTTAGCAGGGTCCAGTGTGGAGTTGGAGGCAAACCGACTGGCAAGCATGTTAGCCTTCTCGGTTGCTGAGCAAACAACCTCATGATTGTTGGATAGTGGGGGCCCCCTCGTCTTTAAGGAGTATCAAACTCACAAGACCTACATACATGGAATCTTTTCTCTTTTTTTCTTTTTGTTTCTCTGTGAGATTTTCATATAACAACCTCTAGCCCATATAAGCATGTAACGACAACATTGCATGAAGATTATTTGGAATCGTCAGAAAGTTTAGACAACTTTACACATGTTATTATTGTGTGTTTAATATTTATCTGTTTACAAGAACTTGCAGTTAAGACAACACAACAACAAAAATGAATACATATATATATATATATATGTGTGTGTGTGTATATATATATATATATATGAGCAGTTAATAAAATATGTTAAAAAACACTTTGAAATGAGTTAAAAACATATTTAATCTGAAAAGGAAACACTAGATAAATGGATAGTCCTTAATCCGCGAAGTTTCGAAGAAATACTCTCCTTCTCATCAGAGGGTGGGAATTAGCAAAATGCGGGATCGGATTTTTCATGCAGAAGTATTTGATGAAACAAAAAGTAAGTCAAAGATCTTACTTGAAAACAAAATAAGTTAAGCAGAGGGAATATGGTAAAGAAAAAGGTGATTACACATGAATGGATAGTTTGGTGGAAGATAAAAAATCCAGTGACGGTAAAATCCAAATGTAAAACTTCAAGAAAGTTAAAAGAATTTCCATTTGTACAAGTAAAATCCAAAGAAATCCCGTAATTGGAAGAAGATGGTCTATAATAATCCAAAGGCAGAAACCCATGGAATAATTCACAAAAATGTGTACAAGGAAAAAATAATATTAATAAAAGAAAAATAAGATGTGCTTTTCACTCTACTTCCGAGACATAACTATAAATAAAAAAAGATCTGGGAAGAGAAAGGAGAAAAATAATGATGAAGTTAAATATGAAATAAAGGGAAACAAAAGTCAAAATGACCCAGACAGGAAATGTTAAAGGCGCGAAAATATATATAGGGCAAAATAATATAGGCCAACTGAAATGTACAAGCTCTATTTCCTATTTGGTTTTATCGAGCTTTTATCTCTGGCTGAGATAAATTTATAAATATTAATTCTTTAATATTTATAATTTACTTTAATTTTACCATCTTGGATCATTTTGGTAAATTCAATTGTAATTTTCATTTCATATATATATATATATATATATATATATATATATATATATATATATATATATATATATATATATAGTGAATGAATGACAAATAAACTATATTCCGAAATTCATGCTGTTGACCATTCTTTAATTCAGTTGACATTTACAATTCTTGACAATATCTGTTTCGTAGCGCAAAATCAATCTCTTAATTATTATATCATCAGTGACTCTATTATGCCCTTAACTCATCAGAATTGATTGTTGCTATTTCAAAGCACGCAAGCTGGTGCCTTACCATCGGATATAGTATAAGGTCATGTTCAGGACCCCAACGAAGAGGAAATTAGGAAGAAAGTAACTTTTTAGTCAAGAGTAATTCAAAGGGAGATAATTGGTTCAAAAGAGGGCGGCAGAACACCTAATTTTAAGGTAAAAAAAAGGTATAAAATAGCAAATATCTAAAAACTTGACCTGATGAGAAAACATTAAAATGATTTTCGGAATCAGCACACCCAAACCAGTCTAAATCAGTTTAGAAACCTTGGGAATCAAAAGTTAAACAACGATATAGATATTTAGTTATATATTTGTAGTTGCCGATCCACGCGTTATTTTTCTTCATGAATTTAATTTTGTAATTTTAAGTTTATAATTTTATATTGTGTTTATCTTCCAAACACTATTAATAGTTTTTGTTTTGTTTGTTTGTTTGTTTTTTAGTATTATTGTATATTTTCATTATCAGATTTCTGATAAAAGTTATTGCAAATAATCTGAGTCGGAGTTGTTAAATACCAATGGCAAGTGGAGGTTCAGGGCGATTGGAAACAAATGCCGAGATAAGTAAAGAGCACATACAATGCCTAGAATTCCCAAATAATCACCCATCTGGTACTAGCCAGGTTCAACGTTGCTTAATTAAACAATAAGCATTCATTATACATGCAGACACTAGTGTTAGATGCTTACGCAATCATCAGGTGACAATTCCTGCCGGTCATAAGATTCGACCCTTGCTACGAAGCCACCTTCTGCTAAGCTTGTCGACAGGGCAACCACACAATTGCCACCGAAATGAAGGGAAGTAATGAGTATTAAACGCCGAATTCAGACGAATATTTTAGACGATCTAGAGTGTTTGAACAAGCGGAAGTTGTGAACATTGCATAAGTAGTAGTTGACTTCCTTTTAGTTATAATTCCTTAAGTATTGTTAAAGGGGCTTGATAATCATAATTAAACAATAATTACTTTTTATACGTACATATTAAATCCGTTGCCAAAGCCGCTGGAAAAATGGTGGGATTCTTCTATCGATCCAGTAGATATCTCACTGCTGATGCAATTCTCTACCTATATAAGAGCCAGGTACGTTCTAGGATGGAGTACTGTTGCCACATTTGGGCAGGAGCTGCTAGGAAGGACTTATCCTGCCTTGATAGAGTCCAAAATAGACTTCATAACCTCGTAGGGGATGTCCTTTTCTCTTCCCTGTAACCTCTTTCTCACAGAAGACATGTTGCGAGTTTGTCTCCGCTTTATCGTTATTTTCATGGCAAGTACTCGGCTGAGCTCCAATCTATGGTCCCTCGCAAAACTTTCACAAGAAACACGCGTATAGCAGAAAACACTATCATAAATTTCTCCCACTCTTTATCTGTGCCTAAACTTAAACATATATTCCATGATCAAAGCTTTTTTCTTAGAACTGCATGCCTGTGGAATTGTCTTCCGTTTTCTTGTTTTCCGGCTGACTACAATATGGTTGTCTTCAAGTCTAACATAAGCAAGGTTTTGATGAGCCATTCCATATAAGTTAACAAATTTACCGAATTTCCATTACTAACGATTACTATATTGTCCAATTACTGTACACCCTTATCCTCGAGTGGCCCCTTGGCCTTGATAAGTGGTGATGCCTATGTAAAAATATATATATACACAAGTGAACATGCTTACGCAATTATCAGTGTATGAAGTAAGAATTTTTGCCGATTATGCGATTCGAACTTAGCCACGGATCCACTTTTTGCTCCATATAGTATCAGTTTTAAATGTTTTTCCTTCTTTAAATGTGTGGTACAGTTTCGGTGGAACCACATTACATGGTTTACAGAAAGTACTTCATTGCCTAGAAAACTTATTCCATAATTCATTCAATAGTTTACCAAGAATAATAAATAAAATTGATGCCTCTGCGTAACCGATCCCATAAATTATATAACTCAAAATTTAACGTAGAAAAAATTTTTTTAATCAATCATATTGTATATTATTTTAAAATTGTTTTGTACTTAATCTTACAAAAAAAACTCTTCATATTACTCACATTGTATATATTCCAACATTCATAATGATCGGTACATTAGCTAAGGTGTTTATCCTGCCCTCACTATATATATATATATATATATATATATATATATATATATATATATATATATATATATATATATGTATGTATGTATATATATATATGTATATATATATATATATATATATATGTGTGATAATTATAGAAAAATTCCAACATTATGGAAAACGAAAAATATATCTACGTATATAAGCATATACGTATACTTAACTTTATACAATTCACTTGCTAAATGTTAGAATTTACAACACAAAATCATATGTCTACGTTACCGTGTTGCCTAGGATATATCTTCCACAATTTATGCTGATCCCGTTCATTAGGTTTGAAGTTATCTCGTGTATTAATAGAAATAATATTACAACGTGACACGATTCTTCATGTATTCATGAATGTTTCATCTTTATTACAAAACTTTCTCCATGTGACGATTCGAAGATATAGCATACAAGTAAAATATTTGAAAATATGTGGTGCGTTTATGGCGTAAAAGATGTTTGTGTTTTTTTATAAATAGAACAATTATATAAACTAGAGTAAAATTATGACGTGCAAATAATTTTTTTGTTATTTTTTTTAACTATGTGTAGCCATTATAATTCCAGATGTGTTTTGTTTGTATAAATGTTTTTCTTTTCTGATTTCATATCAATGTTTTGTACAAGGTTTTGTTAAGAATATTATGTAAAAGAACTATTCGGGACTAGTTGACATTGTTGGAATTCCTGGTTTATTAAGAGTGCTGTACATTATTGTATTATTGGTGTGGGGAGATAAAAGGTGGTGTCTGCTTATAAGAGAAGTGTTCAGTGTCTGTGACGTTTGCTTCTGGAAAATATTTGTAAGTTTTTTTTCATCCGAAGAATCACACTCAACATGAATAGCTAGCTTCTCTGTATTTTATGTTATTTATTTGTCGAAATATTGTAATCGTTTTGTCCACGCAATCTTAGCCTCTACTCCTTTGATTTCTTTTTATATAGTATAATTCAGTATAATTTTGGGGGTGTGATGGAAAAGAATTAGGCAAGTGTCATTTAATATATATATATGTGTATATATATATATATATATATATATGTGTGTGTGTGTGTGTGTGTTTGTGTAACATTATTCACCGTGTAATAAAGATCAAAGTTAGTTTTCATATATATATTAGTTTCCTAGTTTTTTATCCACGTCCCCTAATTCTTCCTTTCTCAAGCTCATGAGGAGTCTTAAGTCTCTTATATACTATGAACCTACCCTAAACCGCGACCTCTCCTGTTAGACCGTCAGAGGTCGAACTCAGATAATTATGATATTCTTGACAACCCTCACTGTCGCCGAGTCATAATATACTCTCACAATCAGAACAATTTCGAGTGAAATCTTATCGGCGTCTAGTGTTCCCCAGCATGCCTTTACCGTATAAAAGAGTTGAGGAACATTCGCTTGGTTTAGTAGCGCCTTGACTGTACAAAAGACTGCATTACCCATCGCCTAGTTTCGCGACGGCTCAACTGTACAAAAAAGTGGATTAATCTTAGTTTTATCGCTCACTTCGATTTGACGATGCAGTATAAACTGTTTTTTTTTTCAAACGTATCAAAAGAAAAAATCACATCGACACGACAATAATTAGTGTATTTAATTTTTTTGATTTTGAAGAAATTTACATAAATACAATTAAAAAAATGTTTCGTTATACGATCGTAGTCGTACAAAACAATCCGTACATTATTTGTCTCTTTCATTCTTTTCTTTTTTTTTCGAGGTACCAGCATGCTAACGACCGCTCTTCGTAGTAGCCGCCACTTTCACTATCAGGTAGGATGGGAGAAGAAAACGATAGAGTAAGACTCTAAATTTCGCATGCGGTAATGTTTGCATTCTCGCATCTAAGTTGCGAGTTGGGCTGTAGGCTTTGTATCGGTAAATTCTTTCCTTTTAAAACAAAAATATCTTAGCAAGAATAAACGTTCTCTCTGGCATCCAATCGCGATTCGGTTTTGACGGGAGTTAGTTATTCAACCGGAATATTATAACGTGTTGGGTATCTCATAGGGTGGAGGTGGGGGATCCCATACAGACGCTTCGAGCCTCTCGCTCGTTTTTTTCGTTACTGTCTTCTCGTCCTCAACCTGTTCTATTATCTTCGCATCTCTGTTTTCGTCTCGTGATTTTTGGTGGCGTCAAGCCTTTTATACCTAGCGGAGTGGCGTGGTTTAAATGAAATTCTCCTTATCATAACCCATCAGAGAATTTCACTTCATTTCCGGTCCTCAAAAATTGGTCAAACTAGTGCATTTACGTTCTATGTGAGATTCCTAGATTCTCACGGAAACAGAACATGGTTCAACTTGGGTGTAAACAACCCCTTGACATCAACCTGTCAGTACAACTGGTTTTAACAATAATAAATTTATCTGCACTTGGATTTAGGATTTGGCTAAGCCAAAAATAACTATACACTCATGGTGCGTGGAAACTTTCACCGACTGACAATGTATATACAATGTAAAATAAAATTTTTAAAAATGGTTGGAAGTTACACCCGTTAGATTGAGAATAATCTCCTAGGTTTAATCCCCGACCAAATAGGATTGATTCATCGTCAATTTTCATTTCAGCCCTTGAATTCTTAGTCTTAGTATGCATATCGCTAGGTGATTGTGTCATATACTATAGCTAGCCTTGCCGTGTTTTAGGTGCATATAGCATTCATGCTTTTATATTAATTTAAGCGAGGTATTAATGTACAACTCCTACGCAACAATTGATTAAATAGTAGGATAGTTTACACTACCAAGATTTGGTAGAGCAGATACAGAAGGAAAACAAACAATAAGTATCTTTTGCGTTATGTACGTCGCGTACCTATACACTCATAACTTGTCCTGTAAAGACAAGCAGTTGGGTTATGCACAACATATGATGCTATTTTAAACGAGTTCATCTGTGATGGTCGTGCGATTGTCGAAACTCTCATATTCGCAATCGAGCCAATTCCAGAATAATGTATTTCCCAAAGATTGAGAAGTGATCAGTGGAAATATATATTGCAATCATCAATCAGCAACACTAAATTAGGTTTGAGCATCTATTTTTTTTATGCGCACATCAATTTTGTTTTCAACCCGCTGTAACTGATGATGTAGATATATTTCATCTTTTTGATGCAGAATAGTGTTCTATCTTTGGGTGTTGCATTGTGCCAGTTTCTCGCTTTAAAGAAATGTTCTCTTCCCATTTATCATCTGTCTACGAAGTTCGAGAAAGAACCAAAAGTTAACTTTCTGCCGATGTCTTCGCAAATGTGTTACACGTTTGAGGAGCGTAAGATACATGTTTCATGGTGAATAGTACAATGCGTATCCGTGCAAAAGGAAATACTGACTTAAAAGAAAGTGAATTTGTTTCAAAGTCTCGTAGTAAAATAACAATTGGAAATATGGAGATATTTCATGCACGTCCTGCAGTAATGCACATCTCGACTGAAAGTGAAAGTAAATGATGGATTTGTAATATCGAAAAAAGAAAAAAAGGAAAAGAAAAAAGTACGTACTGCTTGATACAGAAAAGGAAGTGAGAGTAGGTGGATTGTTTTGCCCAATAATAATACACACACATAGATCTTCGAGATGTTAAAGCTATGAAGTTGGGAACTTGTAACTTCTGAAAGAAAAGAATTAGGCAAGTATCATTTAATATATATATATATATATATATATATATATATATATATCTGTGTGTGTGTCACATTATTCACCGTATAATAAAGATCAAAGTTAGTTTATATATATATATATATATATATATATATATATATATATATATATATATATATATATATATATATATATATATATATAGTGTTGGAACGATTTATCGGAATCGGAAATCAGAAAAATCGGAACTTTTGTGGGTATCGGATCGGAAAAATTTGTGGTTCATTTCCGATTCTGAAATCGATTCTTTTAATATTTTTAACTTAATTTTCCATTGCTTGTACTGATTATGAATCTTTAATTTTTTTAAAAACTATTCGTAAAACTAAACTCTATAGATCATAATAACATCCAAATAAGATGTATCTTTTTATTTGCGTAAAATAAACAAAACAAAACTTAAAACTTCGCGACAATTCACTCTGAATGCAGTTTATTTACAACTTATCGAAATAATTGTTTAAAATTAAAAAAATATTTTGTCAAGAAAAACAATATCAAGCATTATTGCTAATTTAATAAAAATAGAATATAAAAAGTGTTGTTTTTATTCTTAATTAATTTATTTTATGGTTTTATGCTTTTGTCCAGTTGGGTTTTGTCCGGTAGGGTTTTGTCTGTTCCCTCACTCAGCATTGACAAATATGACAAGAAATAGACAATACGTTGTGGAAAAGCTTAATTTTGAATTGAATTTGAAATGTATTTGTGAATTTTCATGCTTCCATGAGCATCAAATTTTCTTGGATTCTGTCTTTGTCATTTACTTATGCGTAGGCTTAGGGATTCCTCTATAGATCATAATAACATCTAAATAAGATATTTTTTTTTTATTTGCGTAAAATAAACAAAACAAAACTTGAAACTTGGGTTTATGCTTTTGTCCAGTTGGGCTTTGCCCGGTAGGTTTTTGTCTTCTCCTTCACTGAGACAAATATAACAAGGAATGGACAAAACGTTGTGAAAAAGCTTGGTTTTGAATTTGAATTTGAAATGAATTTATGAATTTTCATGCTTCCATGTGAAAAAACTTGTAGCATAAAATTGTCTTTCATTCTGCCTGTATCTTTTGCTTATGCTTAGAACTAGGGATTCCTACGGCGCCAGATGCTGTCCGAAGCCCGATCAAATGTTCAAATATTCTTATCGCATCTACTTGCCAAATGTCTAGATGACGTCTCTCAGGGTGTTCACAGTCAAAAGATTTCAAACGAATGGGTAAGTTTTATTTTCTTGGAGCTGCTTTGTCTGACCGCCGTGTCCTCTGAAATTGTTAATGTTTTATTGTATCTTTCTTGGGTTTCGAAAAAGTTAAAAATATAAACGAAATTCTCACAATAAATTTTATCAATGTCTTGAATAAAATACATAAAGGGCAAACATGTACAAGTTTATCAAATTAAAAATTAAATTATTATCTACATTTAAAAGAACCTCCTCCCCTCCATGATAATCTACTTCTTGGGGCGCTATTTGTGAACTACTAAAAACAAAATTATTTTAGAATATAGGATGGCTTAGTAACGCATATAAATTTAGGGTAATTATTAAATAAATAATAGATTGAAAATAACTCGTTGTTTAATAGACTTTGTCAGAAGCTCCCCCGCCCCAAAATTATATTAAAAATATCTTCAAATGTTAAAGGTTCTTTAAAACCAAATAAAATCGATTTTTATAAGTTATGAACAAGTTTCGTACTACTGTTCTCATGTTGAGTGTTTCTATTTACTTGCCCCCCCCCTAGAGGGTAAAGTTAGACACAAGGTTGCGTTTTAAAATATTGTAGCATTAAGAATTGATTATATAATGTTATAAATTGAATTAAAAAAATTTTTAATGCCGCAATATTTTAAGTTATAAATTTATTATATTTTTACTAGAATATTTTGTCCTTTCTTTTCCAGTTTTAACAACTAGTCCTTTATTTTTCCATGTTTAAGCTTAACCATATTACTTTTCATGCTCGCATTTTTCTATAGTAATCCATGATTTTTCCATGCTTCAAATAAATTCACTTGTTCATTGTTTAATTTCAGTTGTATTTTTGCCCCCCCCCATAAACACATCCGTAATAAATGTACGGCACTTGTCTGCTTTCAATAAAACCCTCCCAATTATCTCCCTTTCATGCTTTCATTCTCTTTCTTTCACTTGTTACTTCTCTTTCCGCGACAGCAGTGAATTAGTAGCAACAGTAATCGCTGAAGCCACGTGGTTGATATGGAAGACGTCACTCACTTTCTTATATATTTTGATGATTTTGAACACCAGAAAATTGATCATAACTTTTGTTTTACTGAACGAAAAATGAAAAACTTTTTCACAATATAGCTGACAAGGTAATCTATCACCTTTAATAATTGTTTGAAATTTAGTCAAAAAAGGAGTGAGCGGCGAAGCTTTAAAGCAGTTCTAAATGACTAAAACTGCCACTTAACCATATATAAACGATCGCTTTTTTCTCCGTCAATTTTTTAAGGGTTTCACACGTATTAATCTATAAAGGTAATATTCATTTTGGAATGGGGATTTAGCTGAGAGTATTAATCTACAAATTTATTATTATTATTATTACTATTATTATTATTATTATTATTATTATTATTATTATTATTATTATTATTATTATTATTATTATTATTATTATTATTATTATTTTCATCTTCTTCTCTACAAAAAAGCAAATCAATTTAATAACCCACAATTTTTTTTATAATTAAAATAAAATTTTCACTTCATTCATAGAGAGAAGGCATAGAATAGTTAACAAAACCCACATCCTCCCCATGTTAAAAATGGCTTTCTAAATAGTAATATTATTATTTAGAAATTCGTTCATAACAATGGGAGGGGACGTTGTTAAATATTTTGTTCCTACATCGTTTTCTCATTTTGCCTACCAATCGTCGACTATTTTCAACTTTTTATTAAAACTTTCATGTAGCATGTAACATGTAGCATGTAACATGTAGCATGTAGCATGTAGCATGCTGTACACTAACTACGAATTGATACAATCTGTCTTTGTTTTAAAAGCAAAAGAAATCTACTAACAATTTTTAATCAATTACAAGGAAAACACTTCAGTAAAAAATCTATGCGGAAATTAGCGGGGCTTATGTAATAATTTTAAAATGTACAAAAACCGACAAATCCTTTTAGCGGACATACGAACACACATACAGACGTTTGAGATTTAATACTAGCATGGATACCTGGCGTTGCCCGGGCCAACAAGTACTTCGGTTTAGATACAGATGCTATACTAAGATATTGAGCATGTTCATCGATACCCGCAAAACAATTTCGAAAAATAAAAGAACGGATAAAAACGCGAAAATGTAATCGCCCAAAAAAGAAGTACAGGACAACCTCCCCACTAGATATTTCGGCAGAAGGGATATAAAGAAAAGCCATTAACCGAATATTGAGCTCTTTTGGGGAGCCGTACGCTAGAAGCCCCTAAAAAAATAAATAAATAAAACAAACAAAAAACTTTTCTTCTAATCAAAAATAGCAGCGAGTGCCCGAGCGACTGAAAAAAAAATTAGCCCCAGCAGCAGGGCTCAAAAATGAAATGCGAAAGAGAAAAGAATAGGGAAAAAGTTACTGCCAAACGCGATTGCCGACACGGCTACTAGCGCTGATGATGTCATAAAGTGCGTGGCTTGTGAAAACAGCAAAGCGAAAACTGTCTCCCTTTCCAAAAACTGGTCCAGTTAACTGCCACAGAATTTTTTCAAATTTCCACGTATTATGCGTCCGGGGCATTGCTCTTCTAGATGGTACTAGTCTCAACTGTGTATTCTACTACTGTGTATAAAAGTTTTTAGCAGACATATAAATACACACACAAACACACAATCATGCACACACGAACACACACAGGACTTTCTTAATATAATAGACTAGCGTGGATACCCGGCGTTGCCCGGGTGGACATGAAGTTTGGTGTAGACACAGCTGCTATACTAAGGAAATTGAGCTCTTTTATCGCTACTCCCACGATATCCAAAATAAAAGCACAGAATCGTCAAAAAAAAAAGTATGTGACAATAACCTGATATTTCGGCAGAAGGGATACGAAGATAAGTTATCCTGCAGATTTGTCGCCCTTGTGCTGAAACCTCAAACACACACGCACATACACAAACGCACAGACATCTCTCCTTTATATAATAGACTAACGCGGATACCAGGGAAAACATGAAATTCGGTTTTAACAGCTGCAATACCAAGGATATTGGGCAACCTCCAGAAAAGAACGGAAGAAGTAGGTGACAACCTGGACTCTTCTCCCAAAAAATGAATCAAAACAACTTTTTTTTCAATCAAAATAACAGCAAGTGCCCGTTCGACCGTACACAACAACAATAACAACAACACATTAGCTGCGGTAGGGCATGCTTGAACCTGAAACGCGAAAGAGGGAAAAACGTAAGTGGCAAACGCTTTAGCCTGCCTGACCGTGACGAATTATGACGTCACGACTCTGAAAAGATAACGTTTATAAACATGAATGTACGTAACTTGCAAAAATGGCGTCTCGATAAGTGATCACCTTGCAAGAAATGGTCCAGTTTACCACTACAGAATTAATCGGGTTTTTTTTTCTAATTTACATATATTATACGTCTGAGGGATTGATCTTTCAGATGGCACCGGATTTGACCCGGTCCGATCTGGCTGACAAAAGATTTTAGCGGACAAACAAACACACACATAAACATACAAACATCCAAACTAACGTTTGAGATTTATATAATAGATACTAGTGGGGGGGGGGCATCCGGCGTTGCCCGGTCATAAAAAAATTAAACAACGGGGTGGGATAGAGGTAAAAAAATGGGACAACAGTTGTGAGGGGAGGGCGTTAAAAAACGGGAATATGGTGTCATCAGCCGGAAGCGAAACCGAAATCAAAATTTTGTAAGCATATATATATATATATATATATATATATATATATATATATATATATATAATAAGGCGTGCCGAGCGTGAACTCGCCATAACTGAAATTGGTTTACGAACTCTTTACGAACTCTTTTATCGATGCGCCCAGATGCTATAGCGGGCCGATTTAGCTATTTAAACAAAAGAACGTTTCGACGACTCGTGTATGCATTCTTTGCAAGTCGTTTCGAAAGCCATGTTTTTATCTGATCCCTCCAAACAAAACTCTTTCTAACGATGTCGCGTTCATGCGTGCACGATGCGGATGAGAAAAGTTTTTTGCTGATATACGAGCATCCTACCTAACTGATATTCCTGGTGAACCAAGTGCAAGAGAGATCCAGACAATTACACTTAAGGGAACAGCGGGGATACTAAAAAGAGCTCTCGGTTGGTTTCAATAAAAAGCAGGGCAATGTTGACAGCTGCTTTGGTTGCCTCATACCCAGCGTTACAATCTTCAAAGGAAGAAAATTTAAAAAAAAAAAGTCTACCCTGTATATAATAACTTATTGTTATTCTTTCATTATCTACACTAAACATTTTTTTTATTTTTATGTTATGTTTATTTGCTGTTTTTACGTCAAATGTTTAACTTTACTTAATATATATATATATATATATATATATATATGTATATATATATATATATATATATATATATATATATATATATATATATATATATATAAGAATTTTAAATGGATTATTGGAAAGCAAAATGATTCTGCTTTTTGTATCTGTTAAATACAATTTACTTTTTTTACTTTTGAATTAATTCAATCGTATATTTTCCTTCTATGCTGTTTGCAGAAGTCTGAATCATTTCCAAGTCTGCCAAACATTGGTCCAACACCTGCAATAAGTTTTGTAAATCTTATGGAATTTTAATTTATATTCTTATATCAAGCTCTATCCTATTTTGGGTTTATTGGACTTTTCCATCTGGTTAGGAGTATCCTATAAACTAATATTATATTGTTTTACTTAATTATATATATATATATATATATATATATATATATATATATATATATATATATATATATATATACATCCAACACCCGCTACGCAAAACTTATCGAATAAAATATATGCCAGTTTATAGCCGTCTCATAAAACCATTTAAAGTAGTGAGTACGGAGGACAATATAGTCTCCGTCCTATTTTGAGAGACAGTGGGTATCCATTTTAAAAATGTCTGCGCACGTAATTGTGAAGCAAGATTTGCGAAATCCCAAACCTTTTCGTCCATGCGTCACGTCACTTCAACACCTCGGTATTCTACATTGATAATAGCCTTTTTATATACACATACACTGCGTGTCAAATTATTAACGAGATAACATTTTTTACGAGTGTCAGAAACTTACCGTTAGTTTCGTATCAAAAGATTTGGAAACGTTGGCAATGCTGAGCTGTGCGTATTGTAAAATGTTCCTACTGTTCCATGCAATGTAAACTATTTGCCACCGTAATTGTTGAATCCACGGTATTTGAGGTGTGTCATATTATTAACAAGGCAGTTTGTTTCGTCAATAAAATGGGTCGTAAAGGTGGTTTGAGTAGTCCTGAAAACCGTACCATTACAGAACAGCAAGCAAAAGGTAAAACTACCATCAAAATATCGAAAATGATATGAAGGTACCATCAAACTGTGAAGAGCTTTGTCAAGGACCCTACAAAGGTACGTAAGAGAGCTGATAAAGGTAAATCTAGAGTTGTTTCACGCCGTTCTCTACCCCAAATTAAATGTGAACTTGTTAAGAACTCTGGGCAGACAAATCGAGAAGTCTTTGACCAAGCCGGATTGAAGATAGTCTCCAAAAATACTCGATGTCGCCTTCTGAAAGAAATGGCAAAGTCTGTTAAGTTTTGTTTCTAAAGTTGAAATGCGTGTCACTCTTGATGGCCCAGATGGTTGGAGCAAGGGATGGGTCCTAGATGGACGACATCGTCATCAGCGTTTAAGGCGCCAACAAGGTGGTGGTGGGATAATGATTTGGGCTGGGATTATCGGAGGTACTTTAGTTGGCCTATGGAGAGTCTCAGAAAGCGTAAATATGGCGTCAAATCCTTAGATAGCTTTTCTAAATGAGCACTTTGAATCATGACTGAAGAAGGAAAGGGTGGTGTTCAAAAGAACCATTATTTTTATGCAGGATAATGCTCCCTCACATGAAGCAAGCCAAACCAAAGAATATTTGCAACAACTGGGGTTCTCTGGGCTACGGAAGATGGAGTCGCCTGTGAATTCACCAGATTTGAACCCAATTGATAACTTTTGGGGTATCATGAAGCGACGCCTCTATGCAAGTGGACGCCAATTTAAGAGGAAAGATGAGTTGTGGGATGATCTCCAAGAGGTATCGCGAGGAATAACTGTTGACGAAATCACAGATTTAACTAATTCTGTGGACCAACGTCTTTTACAAGTCATTCATAAAAAGTATCGCATATGCCCTACTAATTATGTCAACGTAGAAATCGCTATGCAGTTATTGTGTTCTAAGGATTTTTCCTAGTTCATTTAATGTTTGAAAATTATTTCAATAAACAAGTTATGGGTATATTGTGTTTTTTCTCAACCTCGTTAATTACTTGACACACTAAAATAAACATATATTCCTATCTTCTGCCATAGTTTCGCTAATACTACTTTAAATACTTTTATTTTCTGACTGGAGTAGCTGAATAGTATTGTAAGCACTTTCTCAAAGTTTCATGGATTTTTATTCACTCCTTCCTTGAATATTCAAGAAAATGTAAACTCGTTAATAATTTGATACGCAGTGTACATTCACTTACACACATATATACATGTACACACATATGTGTTTATATATATATATATATATATATATATATATATATATATAATAAATTCCACAGCCAAACAACGTCGCAGCCCACAACAGTCATGACAGTCAACGAACCGAAAGTCCAAGACTCAATTTTCGCCCTCATTTGGGCTCATCAGTTAGACACATCCGATCTCAGGATTCGAAACCCGAGCCTCTTGCATCCGAGGAAAGTACTCTACCAACTGAGCAAACGCTCCGCACACAAGAAATTCTATTAACCAACAATTATCAATGATGAGCCCAAATGAAGGCGAAACTCGAGTCTTGGACTTCCGGTTCGTTGACTGTCATGGCTCTTGTGGGCTACGACTTTGTCTGGCTGTGGAATTTATTATATATATTCTCTCACATTCTTAAAATCATATATATGTATATATCGTTATAAGAAAAATCGTTAGAGCTTTGCGAACGAAGACGCCACATATAACTCAAATATAGTTAGACTACTAGTCATTAACTGAAGTAAGGTTTTCAACATATTACCCCTTGTTTTCATTCGTTATCCTAAATTCTGATAGTTTATCCTACGACAGTAACGTGCGAAAACAAGTCATATTTAAAAGTCGTAGCATGATGTTTATTCACTAATTGTTTTACCTCGCCCTCTCCTCAACGTAACCGGTAATTTTTCTACATTTTGCACACTTTTTCGTACCAGCACCGTCTTTGTTGACCTTCTATTTCCGATAGATTTCACATGAAATATTTCGTTTACATTCCTTAAAATAACAACCACTCCCAAAGCAAGTTCTGGCAATTCCTGATAATTTCATTAGCTGTTCGGATACATTCATCAGATTCTGATGATATAAAGGAATTTCGAACGGACACCAGACGTGATCTAATCAAAATGGCGTAAGACAACAACTAACACTCGAATACTTTGAACCGTTTTTATTCATCATAGAAGTAAACACGGACTTTTTTTTTCAAATATGAATCTATAATTTAATAATGAGCAGATACAAACTAACATCTTTTTACATACTGCGCGATTTACCTTAATTCTCTACTTTCACCCAAGACTTTAATATTTCGACTATTTTTCCATTTTAAAGTATTTTTTACAAAAATTCAGATAAACAATTACTCTCGAAAAAAATCTTGTATTTACACACGGCGTAATTTTAACCTATTCTGTAAAAAGATATCGAAACAGTCGTCGTCGATGCAGCAATCTAGGATTTCGTAGAAATTAAATTAAGGTAATAAAACTTCTAATAAAGCAATCAGTAGGACATACAGTGGCCGTCTGAGTCCGCCAATTCCCGTTAGAACACATCAACTAGGGATCCATATTCCCGCTAGTGCCCGCCCGTGCCCGCCCGTGCCTGCCCGTGGCTTGACAGTAGCCGATTTGGAAAAACAATGACTACCAGTAACCAACAGTGATCACTACTGGGTTCCAGTACCATACAATACGAATATTGAAGACAAAACATTTTATTTCAGAGCAGTCCAATGGGGCTCGATACTAGTCATGATATATAGTAACCGACAATGACCAAATACAAGTAGCCACCTAAAATTGTCAGTGGCCATTGAAGACAGACAATTTCATGTCGGAGCAGTCGAATGGAGGCCGGTGCTGATCATGGTCGACAGTGAACGCTGGGAACCAACAATGACAGGCATGGAAGCGAGCCAGTGTCTTCCAGTAAACGCAAGTAAATGTAAATAATCGCCTCAAGACATGACTAATCGCCATTGACCATCAGTGCCCGCCATTACCGACATTCAATAACAGTCAGTGGATGCCAGTGTCCAACAATGCCCGACAGTTAAAGACAGACGAATTCAGCTCGGTGCAGTCTAATAGAGGCCAACACTGATCATGGCCGCCAGTGACTGCCAGTTGCAAAGGCAGCCAGCGCCTACTTGTACCCGCAAGTACCCGCAAGTAATAGCCGACAATGACAGCCAGTGGTTTCCGTTAACTGCCACTGCTAGAAAAAGAGTATTTTATTTTAGCCACGGCTATTTTCCAGGGCTGACAAACGTAGTTTGATATGTTTTGAAGGATCGGTCTACCACATAAGTTCTTGTTTTGTGCTACACTTCGACCAGGCAACGCAAGTACACGGGTCCTGCAAGTAATGTTTTAAAATAAAAGGTAGCCCGACCCCATTAATGATTTTCTAATCAATTTTTCAGATTAAGCGGCTCATTTAAAAGTAGTCCGATCTCTAATCTTTCTCTTATCGACCAACTGACACCACAAGACAAAATGTCATTCTTTTTCCAGCAAGATGTCGCTACATGCCACACGTCTCACAGATCACTGACTCCCGGACTTGTCATAATGTGATTTTTATCTTTGGATGGGCTTTAAAACAAAAAGTCTAGACAAATAATCCTCACAATCAAGACCAACTAAAGGAGAACATTACAAATGCTATCAGGAGAATCACCAGAGACGATCTACATCCAGTTTCTGCAAATGTTATTAAACTTGCCCAGAAATGCATAGATGTCAACGAGGAGCACTTTAAACATCTTTTATAACAGACCTTGCTTCACAATTACGTGCTCAAACATTTTTAAAATGGATACCCACTGTCTCTCAAAACAGAACGGAAACCATATTGTCCTCTGTACTCACTAATTTAAATAATGTTACCGGTAATTTAAACAATAAAATAATGTTTTTCATCTTTACTACATTTTCTGTGCTACTTTTAAGTGTCCTCCCCTGTAATATATATATATATATGTATATGTATATATATATATATATATATATATATATATATATATTACACAGGCATCACTACATTATCAAGGTCAAGAGGCCACTCGAGGATAAGGGGTAAAGAGTGTACAGTAGAAATTGGACAATATAGTAATCAACTTGGTAAATTTGTTATATGGAACGGCTCATCAAGAACTTGTTTACGTTAGACTTGAAGACAATTAGATTGTAGTCAGCCGGAAAGCAGGAAAACGGAAGACAATTCCACAGGCGTGCAGTTCTAAGAAAGAAGCTTTGTTCATGGAATCTACGTTTAGGTTTAGGCAAAGATAACGAGTGGGGGGAATTATTGATAGTTGTTTCAGCTAGATGAGTGTTTCTTGTGAAAGTTTGGCGAGAAGGGGACCATAGATTGAAGCTCAGTCGAACACTTTCCATGAAAATAACGATACATCAGAGACAAACTCGCAACATCTCTTCTGTGAGATAGAGGTTGCAGGGAAGAGAAAAGTACATCTCCGACGAGGCTACGAAGTCTATTTTGAACTCTATCAAGGCAGGACAAATCCTTTCTAGCAGCTCCTGCCCAAATGTCGCAACAGTATTCCAACCTTGGACGTACCTGGCTCTTATATAGATAGAGAATAGCATCAGCAGTGAGATATCTACTGGATCGATAGAAAGGTCTCACCATTTTTCCAGCGGCCTTGGCAACAGATTTGATGTACGTGTTCCATTTAAGATCAGGAGTAACAGTCAAGCCCAGAAGCTTGTCAAAACTTGTGGCCTCCTGGAGACGAGAGCCATTCATTTCAATTGATGCCAGATGTGGATCAGAATGTTGATGATGTAAAGATAGAAGCTTGGTTTTAGATGCATTAAAAGCAATCAGCCACTCCTTTCCCCATTGTACCACGTGCTCAAAATCAGAGGAGAGAGAATCGGGGAGAACTTGATCGTTTACTGTCTTAGATGTGCTACCATAAATGGCAGTGTCATCAACATAAATGTCTACAAATAATGTAAGGATGTGATTTAGAAGATCATTAATGCAGATCAGGAAGAGAGTTGGGCCCAGGATGGACCCCTGAGGGACTCCAGCATTAATACTGTGATCTTCTGATTTTTGCCCCTCAACTACTACTCTTATGAACCTATCAGAAAGAAATGGTTTAATAATTGAGAAGACATTTCCAGCTATACCATAGCTGGAGATCTTGTGAAGTAAACCTTTATACCATACCCTATCAAAGGCTTTAGATATGTCAAGAGCAATTGCCCTAGAAAGGTTGCTTCCGTCGAGAGATTTGCTAATCCTATGAGATATAACTGTAAGCACATCTACTGTAGATCTAGCAGAACGGAAACCATATTGAGTGTCACTAAGAAGGTTATTTTTGTTGAGATGGTTGATTACTTCTATATTTAACACAGATTCCAGCAACTTACTCATGACGCACAGGAGACTTATTGGCCTGCACTGAGAGGGAGATGAGCGATCACCTGAATTCTTAAATACAGGGCATACTGATGAGATTTTCCAGGGTGATGGGAAACTATTCTCCTTAAGACAACGTTTAAACAGTTTTGTACATGTGGGCGCTAGTTCTGGTTGAAGTTTTTTGAGTACTATAATTGGAATACCGTCAGGGCCTGGTGCTTTACTGAAATCAAGGTTTTTGATAAGCTTGACAACATCACGTACAGATATATGAATATCACATAGCGCGTTTTCTGATACAGGAGGAAATATTGGGGGTTGGCGGCCTTGGTCACAAAGGGTAGAATTTGCTGCAAAGTTCTTGGCAAAGAGTTTGGCTTTGTCTGATGCTGACGAGATTGCCTCAGGTCCATTGATGATAGTTTGGATAGAGCACACGCTTCTTTTCAGGATTCTGTTTGCTATTTGCCAAAACTGGTGGGAACCAAGCCGCTGCTCAGCTACTTTGGACTTGACGGACTGAGCATACAACTCTCTTGCGTTCTTTATTACTTTCTTACAATGGTTTCTGGCAGTCCTGAAAGCGACTTTAGTTTCCATACATCTATTATGTTGGAAGCAGTGGAAAAAGTGATTTCTGTACGCAATGGCAGCAGCACATCCTGGAGAGAACCATGGCTGGCTGTTAGGTTTTTACTTGAACTTTTTCGAGGGTATGAAACGGTCTATACCTACAATTAATCATTCGGTCAGGTCTGATAATATAGAGGACACATACTTTTTAAATATGGAACGCAGAGGTAGATCCGATATAAATGTACGGAAGCTATCCCAGTTAGCCTTAGTGTATCGATATACTGTACGATGGAGAGGTACGTCTGGGGACTTATTACATTTCATTTTTATCTTAATTGATACAACAGAGTGGTCGGAAATCCAAGAGGAGACAAAACAGAAACTGAACATAGTTCAGAGCAAGTTGTGAGAAAAAGGTCTAGTAAAGTCGCATACTGGCCGTCATTGTCGGGCACACGGGTGGGTTCGTGAACAATCTGAGTGAGGTCATAAGCAATGGAGAAATGACAGAACATCCCTTCATCATCGGTCTTGTTTGAGTGGGTCAACCATTCGACGTTGTGAACATTGAAGTCTCCACATACGTGAATGTTAGCTGAGTGATAAGCAGATAGGACTTGGTCAATTTTCTCAGATATGCTTTTAAAGGTAGTAACTCCGCTGTTGTGGGGGCGATAGAGAGTAAATATAAATGCAGTAGTGTGAGCTAATGCAACCCGGAATCACATATAGGGTAAGTTAAGATCTTCTCTAGAGATGTCCCTACCACATGGAAAACCATCTTTAATATAGGCACATATTCCATGCCCATGGCGATCTTGGGGGTCAGATTTAGAAGTCAAGTTAGAGTATCCTTTAATTGCGAACTCTAGGGAAATAGCTTGTCAAATGCCAGTTTCACTAAAAAATAAAAGGTCTGGTTTAGTCTCCTCTAATTGGGTTTCAACCTCTGGAAGGTTAGAACATAGACCCCTGATGTTGGAGAAGGGGACAATGTAGTAGGGGGTCTACGTTGGAAGTTGGAGAACCGGGTTTAATCGTTTATTTTTTCTTGAAACTTGTCATGATGGAATTTCGGAATTTGTGGACTAGGTCGTCAGATTTGCTTAGAGCAGGACAGAGAGGGGAAACTAAGAGAGAAAAAGAAATGAAGATATTTTTTGTAGAACATGATAAGGTAAAGCCGTAGCAATTACCCACTAATATGGCATCGAGAGTCCCCACCAGAAGCTACTGCATGGTCCAGAATCCATTCACCAAATGGCAATACAGCAGCCCCAGTACTTTGCACCTGCTGATAGGACAGCCTCCTTAGTGGTTAATCCAAGGTTCGTGTCCCTGACTATCAGGCGGATAACGTCAACCCAGATAAAACGTTTATCTCCAGCACCTTTACTAGTGACATGGCTACAAGGATAGACATAGATACAGAAAATTTCCACCATCTCTGCCAACTGTTCGCGCAAAATACTGCCAACCTAGAAAACAGCTTTTTCTTCTCACTTTGCCAGAAAAATCACTCATTAAAAAAATGAGGACTGAGGGACAACTAAGGAGAAGCGAGAGTAACGGAAGCTGCCGATAACGCATACACAATGCGTTTTCCACTCTCCGTTAAAAAATATTATTAAGTATTATACTTAATAAAAGTCCAACGGACGTGTTTAAGGGAAAGTATAGTGATAGATTCCTCTCTCACAACTAAAAATGAATACAATTACCTACTCTATTTTTGCAATCAACTTGGTAGATAAATAAACATTTATGGACGAGGAAAACGCTAGCATTTAATAAAACAGAAATACATAAATTAAATACTGAAATAAAATGTAGTTATTAATATTTGAATCTAAAGATAAAAAGTAGGATTAATATAGAAGTCATTAACGATATTTACGTCAATGACGTTAAATACATGAGTAGAATGTACAGATGATATTAAATTATGTTTTCTACGATTCAGAAACGTTTGTACTTCATTTCCGAGGAAAATAACGACCACTTTTCATCCCTCTCCCATGTTGATTCTTGTCTCCTTATGGTGTCCTCTTTCTGGATATGAAAGTAGTCATTTTTTTTTTTGCCTCGATTATGGCGGAATTTTTAATAAGGATGATCTCTTCTTCTGTCATATATATTCTCATCTGGAAACCAAAGATCTTAGTTGGACAATCGATGTGTTCCTTTTCTCTTTATGGAGGTCAGTTTATTTTTTTTTTTTTTCATTTAATTTTCTCGGTTAGAATTTGATGCGCTTTTTTGTTCTACTTTTCAAATTTGAAGCAGTGGTAATTATATATATATATATATATATATATATATATTATTTGCTATAATAATTATTACACACACATACATACACGCACACACGCACATATATATATATGTAGATGACTACAAATATATATATATATATATATATATATATATATAGTCAGCGTCATACAGTCCTGTTCCGTTGTATCACAACTCACTAGTGCCGCTAGACCAGCACCTCTCCCAAAGATTGAACCTAGAACCATCGCATTGACAGTCAGCAGTTCTACCGAGCGGCGACGGTAAATAATCTCGTCAAATGTCTATTTAAACAAACATCCCTCCACCACTTATACAGTGTTCTAACCGCTGTGTTTATAAACAAAGAGTGAACGTCGATTTTTTCAGCCAATTAAGTAGCGGGTGAAATTACTTACGACAGTACTCTACTTAAAGCGTGGGGGCTTAAAATATTTGTAGTCATCGAGATACAGTCCTGTTTCGTTGTATCACAACTCATCAGTGCCGCTAGACTAGCACCTCTCCCAAGCCGAGGATTAAACCTAGAACGTTAGTAGCTGTATTTTTTTCTGGCTAAAAAAAAAAAATCGAAAGTGCCCCCGAGGTCCAAATACACTATATATCAAGTTTCAAGTCTGTAGACTAAATATTCATAGAGGAGTTTGATAGAGATGTTTCGCACATACGCCGAAAAGGTTAATTATGTATAAAATAATATATATATATATATATGTATATATACATATATATATATATATATATATATATATATATATTCTATGCGTCAAGACTGTGCGGGCACCTCGTACAACGATTTAGATTTGAACGGCCTAGCTGACTTCATAGTCTGTGACGGCATCAATAGGACTAATCGGCCCCCATATTGATGCTGCTGCTACTACTACTATTACTACTACTACTCTAATGATATAAACTGTTTCTTTATCTCTAGGTGTCCCTTCTTTTTCTATCATGTTCCCATCTGATGTATTTCCCCTATATTAGTCATCCTTCTTTGGATGTCTTTCCTGACGATTCTTTCATCTCCGCCCCCAACCTTCGCTGTTCTAGAGATTATGAATCTTTTTGTATCAATCCCTTAATTAAAAAATGATAAAAAAGCAAAAAACAAAAAACAAAAACAAAGCTCATAAAACAACAAACGTCAGACTAATATCACAGATTCCCAAAACAACCTCGACCGAATTAATTAGTTTTGAGTCTAATCCTACACAAATTCAACATTTCATCGAATATAGGATTAATTATTTTTCGGTAAACTTATTCTTCGGGAACACAAGTAAATTCGCACACACGTTATATTAAAAGATGGAGAAGCCACACTCAGCATCCCCCCACCCACCTCCGAAAATGCAACCCATGAAAACGTCCGTAAAAATCGTTAGTAATTGAGCAATTGCTTTAATACTAAAATATTGACAAAGCACAAAATCAACTTAGCAATCTAGTAAGAGATTATTTCTCTTCTCTGGCGAATCTCTTCTTATAGGAGATATGGTTTTTTGTCCGTATTTACTTGCCATCCCCATAAGGGCAGTCAGACACAAGGTCAGATTTTACTGTGGAGAAAATTCTAGTTACACGAGAAGTCACATGTATAGTATTAGTATCTGAACAGATGCTACACTTTGTATTATTTACTCTCCATGCAATAAAACAAATATGAAAATGCTCCGCACAAGGACATCAAAGATGTCGTTGCCAGTCTTTCTTTAATCTATCAACATTTTCATTGAAAATGTTTGATTGAACTCCAATGTCTAATTTTTCTTTGTAACAAATTTGCAGAAAGGTTATAAAAAGGATATAACTTAGGTTTCTTCCTCCGCTTATAGTCAAACGGAGTTTTCGTGAACGATGTTTCTTTCCAAGAGAATTTCAGTGTCTGGACCACAATCTGCGGTCTACAACATGATCGTCTTTTCACTTGTATCATTTTTAATCTTCTAATAATACTCGCCAACCCTTATCCACGAGTGGCTTTTGGCATTGATAAGTGGTGGCTCATTAGTAAAAACACGATTATTACACAGGAGAAAATGCTGCAACACGAAGCGAAAACGAAAAGGCAATATCACTACGGCATCAGCCTCTGTTATGTGTTATCTATGCAATAAGTCTATGTCAAGAGCCAATTGCAAAAATCTTAGAAAGAAAAGGGGCACGCCTACAATTGAAAGACATAAACTGATTTTTAACAGGATTAAACAAAGCACACTATTTTTACACAAATCTATAACTGATCCCAAGCCAACTTGTAGGTCAGCTGCATATTTTAACTGATCCGAAGGAAATCTGTGAGAAACAACACGAAAATAGAGAGCGATATCATCCTCATAAATCATTCTCATGAGAATTGATAGAGACAGGAAGCAGTGATGGGTCTAGAATGAAGCACGTAGAAATACAAGCATTGATAGGAAAAGAGAACCGAGATACACTAGGCAGAGTTACAAACTTTGGTCGAAAAGAAAACACCTAAATATGTCAAGAATCTTACCACCAATTCCATAATCACGCTATGTATTAGCTACGCAACAAGATTCCAGTTATTTCTGAGAGAAGCCACCATTCAGCTGACCTGCTTAAGATAAAAATTGACCCATCACAGTATTACAAGTCAATAATTTGCATAAATATTGGGTATTTATTTGCTTCTCCATGAGAGAAAATTAGGCATGAGGCCGTTTTTTAATGCGGAGAGGGGGAGGGAAAGGCGAAAGGGTACCAGCTCCTGAGAAGTGGAAATGGGAGCTGGTAATGAGAGCCTCTCTTGATATATAGGGTTGCTCCTACATAGACCAGGAGCTCATTGCCACAAGGACAATGGTCTCTGATTGCAGTATTTGCCGAGACAGATACTACACTTTGCTCTTGGCCAAAAGGTCAAGCAGGCACGAATTCCCATATTGAGATATTGTAACACACTCATTCCTACTAAATGCTAATCGTCACTTTGGTCGGGTTGAGCTGGCTTCTCTGGCCTGCACCACATTCCGAATCATGGCGGATCGGGCACGGTGTTCAGCAAGGTCGCCCTACTTGACTAATCAAATTCCACCGTCAAAGGACAACAACCTGGGAGGGTGAGAGCTTAGCCAAGTCCTTCAACCAAAACTAGCTCCCATACTTACAAAGTTGTTTAAGCGTTGTATTAAGGAAGATTTTTTTCTTCCCAACACCTTGGGAAAAACTTATCGGTACATCCCGCATTTAGAAGTTCAGGTGATCGGTTATCTACCTCTCAGTACAGACCAATAAGTGTGTAAGTTGCTCGAATCTATGTTAAATAGAGAAGTAGTCAACCACTTCAGCAAAAATAACCTTCCCAGTGACATACAATATGGTTTCCGTTCTGCTAAATCTACAGCAGATGTGCTAACGGTTATATCTCATAGGATTAGTGAACCTCACGACGGAGGCTTTCGTTTCTAGGGAAAGTGCTCTTGACATATTAAAGGCCTTTCATAGGGTATGCCATATGAGTCTACTCCATAAAATCTCCAGCTACAGTATAGCTGGAAATGTATTAATTATTAAATCATATCTCTCTGATAGGTTCATAAGAGTAGTGGTTGATGGGCAGAAATCAGGAGTTCACAGTATTAATGCTGGAGTCCTTCAGGAGTACATCCCAGGCCGAACTCTCTTCCTGATCTACATCAATGATCTCTTAAATCATATCCTAAGATCATTCATAGACATTTATGTTGACGACACTACTGCCATCTATGGCAACACTTCGAAGGCCGTAAATGACCAAGTTCTCTCTTATTATCTCTCTTCTCTGATCTTGTGCACGTGGTACAATGGGGGAAGTAGTGGCTGGTTAATTTTAATGTATCTAAAACCAAGCTTCTATCTTTATACTATCAACACTGATCCCCGTCCGGTACCAATTGAAATGAATGTCTCTCGTCTTGGAGGGATTCCATGTTTTGATAAGTTTCTGAGTCTGAACTTTACTAATGATCTGAAATTGAACGTATACATTAAATCCGTTACGAAGGTCGCAGGAAAAATAGTCGGTATCATTTTACCTCTTCAGTAGATATTTCACAGCTGATGTAATTCTCTACCTGTATAAGAGTCAAGTATGTCCTAGGATGGAGTACTGTTGCCACATCTGGGCAGGAGCTGCTAGAAGCAACTTATTCTGCCTTCAAATAGATAGATTCAAATAAAACTTCATAGCCTGGTAGAAGATAACCTTTTCTCTTCCCTGTAACCTCTTTCCCACAGAAGAGACGTCGCGAACCTGTCTTTGCTTTATCGTTATTTTCATGGCAAGTGTTCGTCTATAATATATGGACCCGTCCTCGCCAAACTTTCACGAAAAACATTCGTTTAGTTGAAACCACTATCTATAATTCACCCCACTCTTTATCTGTGCCTAAACCTAAATGTAGATTCCATGAACAAAGTTTCTTTCTTAGAACTGCACGCCTGTGGAACTCTCTTCTGTTTCCCTGCTTTCCAGCTGATTACAATATGGTCGTCTTCAAGTCCAACATAAACAAGTTCTTGATGAGCCGTCCCCTTAATCCAGCTTACCAAATTTCCACTACTAACGATTACTACGATATTGTCCCATTGACTACTGTATATTCATTACTCCTCATCCTCGAGTGGCCTCCGGGCCTTGATAAATGGTGACTTCTTTTTGAAAAAGTCTTTGTATTCCAGGCACCAAGCTGTCAACTGATATGCTTGTGTTTGCATCACGAATTAATTTCTCGTTCTCTCAATGTCGAAGTGCAAAAACATTGATATATAGAAATGATAAGATAGACTTTAGATTGAGATGTTAGTAGAGAATAGTAGTTACCAATGCAAGGAATTGTCACAAAATTTTCAGCTTCTGCCAATCTATTCGTCTCACTGACCATGTCTTGCAGTTATAGAAGAGGATCGACTGGGCGACAGATCGGTTGATATTAACAGGGTCATAACGACCACTTAAAAAGCACAGTGACGGATTAAGCAGCCACAATTTGACCACGACCATGGACAGAATTCTTTTGGCTCCCGGAAAGTACCAGTAAACCATACATGGTCGGTTGTCAGTGTTTACGTTAGAAATGGTTGATAATAAATAAAAGAATGTTTGCATAACAGAAATAGCATAACATATTATCAAATCGAAATAAATATTTAAGGTTAACATATTTACATTAAAATTATTCCTAGGAATTATAACTGGAGAAAAGGGATTTGATAAGTAAAAATAAACACAACTACGCGAAAGAGATCAACGATGGTCGTGTGGTGATACATGTTGACGACGTCATGTAGAGGGTGGGATGTTTTCTTTTAGAGACACGTAGAAATTAGTCAAGAGTTGGAAGTCAGACAGTCGGCAATGAGAGGGGAAGAGATGGTCCACTGGTCGTAATGGCTCCGAGCAGGTGAAACAGTCAGAAAACATTGACAGTAAAAATCTAAGACCAGCTTGCAACTTTCCAATGGAGAAAACACCCGGAATTAATACAACCAAAACTTCGGGTCGTACGAATCTTCATTCACAGCTTTTTCAAGGATCCGTCAAATCCAGATCAACGCAGATGAATAAGGTATGCTTTTTTATTGGTCGATATTAACTCAGTCACCCTCCAAAAAAAAAAAAAAAAGGAACTGTATCCATCCCTTATTAAGACCGTATGTCATAAATGTTATATATCCTGTTTATACACTCATTACTAGTCGACCACATATACACTTCAAAGATATATACACTCAACAGCTTAGATTAAATATTTTAAATAATTAATTAAAGATATCACACATAAAACAGAAAATAGACACATTTATATATACTCGTAAATAGATAGACACAATATAAAAACTATATTATAAGAACACTGGTAATCATTTTTTTTTTATCTTTTCCCCCAAATAATGCATATTGCCACATGTGCACTACTATTTGAGATTATGTCTACAGGAGACTGTGGGGAGTTGAGCAGCAAGATGTCTGTTTAGATTACATTTAAACTTCTGCGGTTTAGTAAGGTCAGCGAAGCAAGAAACAAGGAGATAATTCTAAAGTCTAACTGTCTGATTAAAAAAAAACTATTAGAGTAGGTTTTCCGGTATCTAGGGATCTAGTGTAGGGGTAGTATCTTATTTTTGTCAAATGCCTAACCTAAACTGCCACGAGGAGTTTAAATAATTTGGAAGATACGCTGAGAAAACACAACAACAAAGTACACAGATACAACCCACACTACACAGTCACGACCATATCTTGATAAGCTATGATAACTGATAAGCCTATTATTTGTATTGCTTTTGGGTATTCGGACAATTATTTTCATCTTGGCTGTTATTGGCACAACGTTTCGGCCGTTGTAACCTACGACCTTCCCCGGGTGTGAAATTCATGTTTCCTTGTTTAGAAAAGAAAACCTGGATTTTAGCAAAACAATACAAACATTCACATCTCATTTCAAAAATTCAAGATTGCAAGCCTATTATTGTTTAATGCCACAAGAGAATAATTATAAATTTGGGTGAAAAGTTGAGCGAAAATAACTGAGGATATCAAATATTATTTTTGCAGTAATAGCTTATAAAGTATAGCTAGGATTTATCAGGCGCAACAGGAAATAAGTTCTAATTCGCCGATGATGGCCGGATCATATCAAATGTAGTAGAGAGCTAATTGACTCCTACTGCAACTACTCAAGATAATCTAAAGACAGCTTTTAGTTACGGAAATGGATATTCATAGTTCAGATGAATATAAAGCTGTGACCGTTTCCTTCTTCGCGAATATATACCAGCCTCCCATAGAGAAAAGGATCAACCACAGCACTCCACGTAAACTGTAGACAACAACATGACACCCATTAAATGTATTCAGCAAAAAAAGAAAGAAAGAAAAAAATGCGAACCTGATATACATCTTTTGACCACTTCCTATATTGCATACAGTAAAAACTGGATCTTAGGTTTACTTTCGACAGCCTCGTAACTCTTGCTTCTCTTATTTTGTCCTTTAGTCCTCACATTCCAGGAGTGATGTTTCTGACAAAGAAGGAATAATTGCTGTTTTCTGGGTTAGAATTTATTCAATCTAACACTTATCATTAGCAAGTTTTTAACCTTGAAGTAGTATTTTTTATCTCTTTACATTAAGTGGCTTCATGCCTTGTCTAGAGCGATTTCCATACATTAAAAAATAACTAGACGGAATAAGTGTTCATTGGATTTAAGATTGTTAAAATTTTCCTATTTACTTGCCTTCTCTCGAGGGCAAAGTAATACAGAAGCCATACCGTGTTTTGCGGGTGACTTTTACCGGAACCGGTGACGACTTAAAATAGTCCTTCCGCTTTTTTTTCTCACCTTTGTATATCCCCTGTGCATGTTGACTATTATTATTATTATTATTATTATTATTATTATTATTATTATTATTATTATTATTGAAAACCCCCGTTGAAAACTTTTTTTTTATTAAGAATTATTTAAAAAAAACTCTTTCTGCAAACGTTTTTAAAAGAATTATTGAAACACTTTCCGCAATCTTTTTACATCATGAACTAGTTAGTTTATAAAGCAATGACAGCGACGGAACTGTGCATTACCAAAATAATCATAAAGTACTTATTAAACAAAACTTCCGATACTTTTATTACAACTCGATGGTTGGCATGGCAGCGACAGTGTCCTGGCAAATAGAGTATGAACATTCAATGTAAAATTTAATGATGTTTGACTTATAAAAATTCATAAAAAAACGTTTTATCACTTTTTTATAATTTCATAAATATATTTTTATAACATTATTATTAACGGCGCAAATAAAAGCTATTTTTGTTAAAATAAAATACGCATCAAGTGCGTTTGAAAGCCAAATCACAACGTAATATTAGGAAAAATAAACAAATATTTTACTTGTTTGAAATTTATCACAAATATATTTCGGAGATATAGTCCATCTTCAGTGTCTTGTTTTGTTTCTTTTTTTTCTTTTTCTTCTTCCTTGCCATGTTGTAAATTTGGAGAAAGAAGTCTGTTTGTATAGAGCAGCGCGTTGTATCTTGCGTTTGTAGTTTGAAATATTTGAACTGTGCGTAGGCAACCCGAGAATCATTGACGTTATTCTCGCGTTGCCTACGCACAGTTCAAACATTTCAAAATACAACCGCTAGAAACAACACGCGGCTCTTTACAAACAGACTTCTTTCTCCATGGTTACAACATGGTAAGGAAGAAGAAAAGGAAAAGATGGAGTATACCTCTGAAATATATTTGTGATAAATTTAAAACAACAAAAACATCTTACGTACCACTCAGTTTGTGGTCAATTAATAGTTTACAAAAGGTATTGTAACTCGGTACCATATAAACGTAAAAAAGTGTAATGTATATTAATTGTATTATTAAATCCTATATTATTATTTCTATTTTGTATAATTATTATTTTATAATACATACATATTATCGATAATGCTATCTTCTTTCTTATAAAAAAAAACACAGAAAACATTTTGCTTTATTTCATTTGTGAGTTAAAAATTCAAAAATTGAAAAAAAAAACAATAAAATGTCAATAACTTATAATACCGTAAATATATTGATTCTGATATATATATATATATATATATATATATATATATATATATATATATGTGTGTGTGTGTGTGTGTGTGTGTGTGTCTGTATGTATATATATATATATATATATATATATATATATATATATATATATATATATATATATGCGACACATAGTCTGAAGCCATTACACAAGAACACAATGTTAATTAGGTGTCATGATAAAATTTTATATAATAAAATTTGATATCATCTCCGGAGTCTATCTTACACAAATTTAAGTTGTTAGTGTTTAAATTCTTAAGCATATATAAATGAATATAATTTTTTTCCTACCCCTATTTACAATATATATATATATATATATATATATATATATATATATTTATTTATTTATTTATTTATTTTGCTTACCCCTATTTATATGTATATATATATATATATACATACATACATATAAATATGCATCTGTGCATGTATATACACACAATACACACAATAGGAAATATAAGAAGCATACAAGCGATGTTGTTTTTTAATTTATTATAATATATTTTGATATTTCGAAGAGTCCCTACCTCTTTGTCAAAAATAATATAGCGAAATAAGTAAAATTAATCAAAATGATCAAAGTTCAAAAATACTGTTTATTTTATTTTTTAGGCTGCATTCATTCATTGCTATAACGGGCAAAAGAGTTCACGTGAATTTTCACAGAGGAACTCTGTATTTTCACATTTTTATTTTTTTTTCAATTTTTAACAGAGTTCCTCAATATATAGAGAGAGATATAGATAGATAGATAGATAGATAGATAGATAGTAAGTTATAAAAATATATATGGCAATTAAGCTACAGGTGCATAAACTTGACGAATTCTCACCAGAATGAAACGCAGAATATTCTCTGTAGCTTAATTGCCATATATGTTTTTATAACTTACTACCTAGCTCTACCTATGTATTGAGCACTTTTGAAGTAAATACTAAATATTTACGCATAAAATTATATATTTTCGTATATTAATAAATTAATGAAGTAGACACATATATATGTGTGTATATATATATATATTATTTTTAAGAAAGTAAATCAATTATTTAATTTTTAAAAAAGCCCTAGACTTTAGCTCCATATTCTTTTTTATCGCAATTATGCCTGGTACCATGGTTTCAGAGATGTTAATAGGTTTGTGTTCTGAAAAAACAACAAAAATATTACAGCCCTGCTTCCACTAGGAAAAAAAGGTTATTAATGCTAAAGATTGATTATACATTTTCGATACTATCAAATATTTTGAGAATACATCTTGAATTATTAAAAATAATTTTAAATAATTATATATATATATATATATATATATATATACATATTTCCACATATATATATATGTATATATATATATATATACATAAATATATATATACATATATATATATATATATATATGTGTGGAATATGTTTTTTTTCAATTATATTTTACTTTTATATACTAATCCTTAATTTATGGAGCTCAATGTAATTACAGTGCATATAACAAATAAATGACAAAAGTCTACATTCAAAATTTCATGAAGTTGACCATCTTACAATCTATTACTTTAATTTCGTTGACATTTACAATTCTTGACATTAACTGTTTCATAGCGCAAAATCATTCATTAAATTCCTGTATCAATCAATGAATCTATTTTGATCTAAACTCATCAGAAGAAATAGCATCTATCAATTCTCCAAATGAAAATAAAATACATTGGGCATAATTTATTATTACTTTAGAATTTATGGATAAAATTTTAAATAAAGTATGCGATCTAATTTCAATATATTCAGATACAATTAAAAATGATACGAATAAGGATATATTCAATAAATTAGAGTAGATAAATTATAATTATGTAATGATAACTAATAAACCTTCCAGCTAATCATTCATTTGCATATTATAATTTAACTTAGATTATTGATGAATAAAATTCATAAATATAGATTACTTCATACTGAAATATTTTAAATGTTAATATTTAATTAAAATAAATAGCATGATTAAATTTATAGTACAAATTGGATTAATAAATAAATAATATAAGATAAAATAACAATAAAAGTAGATTGATATATTATTTATCAATATAATAATAAAAATCGTCTAATATAATTAGGTGTTTTATAAAGGGAACAAGTCATTTAAATTTAAAAGTAAATTATCGATTTTTAACTGTATTTAAACAAATTTTGATAAATATTACAAAAGGAAATTTTATCTTAAATTTAAGGAAAAGCAATTAAATGAAAGTAAAGAATTTCAATTTATGTAATAATAAATTTAATTAAAATAGTAATATTGAATTATATATGGATATAAAATTTAAATAAATCAGCAATTACTATAACCGGAAATAGAATATATATATATATATATATATATATATATATATATATATATATATATATTGTAAATAGTTTCGTATAAATTAAATAAATATATAGACATATGTTATATATATTACAAGTATTAATATAATCTAAGTAAATACATATAGATTAATTATAAATAATAAATTCATAAAATACTAAATAAAACTTTCACAAGAAACACCCGTCTAGCAGAAAACACTATCACTAGTTTCCCCCATTGTGCCTAAACCTAAGCGTAGATTCCATGAGCAAAGCTTCTTTCTTAGAACTGCACGCCTATGGAATTGTCTTCCGTTTTTCTGTTTTCCAGCTGACTACGATATGGTTGTCTTCAAGTCTAACGTAAACAAGTTTTTGATGAGCCGTTCCATATAAGTTAACAAATTTACCGAATCTCCATTACTAACGGTTACTATATTGTTCAATTTCTACTGTACACTCTTTAACCCTTATCCTCGAGTAGCCTCTTGGCCCTGATAATATGGTGATGCCTATGTGAAAAAATAGTTTAAGTAATGTATATCAAAGTTAATGCAATTTAATAATACGAACATTTAAACTTTAGTGACTTTACTTATAAATTCAAAATGACGTAATAAAATATAAAATAAAAAGTAATTACAATTTCTTTTCTAATTTTCGGATTTTGTAATCATACCCAAATGAATTTTATTTTCTTTTGGTGGATTGATAATTGTTATTTTTTCTGATGAGTTAAAGACAAAATAGATTCATTGGTTGATATAATAATTAAATGAATGATTTTGTGCTACGAAACAGTTACTCAAGAATTGTAAATGTCACGTCATTAAAAGAATAAATTGTAAGATGGTCAACATCATGAAATTTTGAATATAGATTTTTATCATATATTTGTTATATATATACATACATGTATGTATGTATGTATGTATGTATGTATGTATGTGCGGCATACAAGATCCACCGGCGTGTGAAGTATTCTCTGGTGCCCAGCAACCTAAGTCCCAGTCATGGATCAAATGACATAGTGGGCGGAGAGGGCTCCCGAAAGTCGTGGTGAAGGCAACCTCTCTAGGAGAAGGAAAACCCTGATATAAAACCTGCGGCGACTGCTGCTTCCAATGATGTTGACTTGCTTCTTTTTTTTTTTTTTTTGGTTCACTGTGGCAGTTGTTTAGAGAGTGGGATTGTCTCAGTGCAATGTCTTTCATCGCTATAAAAAAGCTTCAAGCACAGGCATTACTTGATATGCAATGGAATACACATTTTGCAATCAGTGTGTATCTCGATAACAAAAAGGTTGGCTGTAGCCTAAAACGACAAACGGACATTCAATTAGGACTGATGCAGATATGGGTGTCAATGGCAACAAGGGCTCTGGAACTTCCAGAGTCTGGCCTAGTAGGTGTTCGGAGCTCAACAGCTTGGACCCGGTCATCAGTGAATGTGTAGGACTATAGAAAGTTCATAGAAGTGGCCGTCTGGCACGTGCTGCTAATTGCGCTCATGTTTGCGTCTTTTGAGCCAGAGATATATCAAGTAATGGCAATACTCGAGAACGAGTTGCTGCCATCATGTGCGTATGTATGTATATATATATATATATATATATATATATATATATATATATATATATATATATATATGTATGTGCGTATGTAAGTCTGTATTGTTAGTAATCATTCTAAAATAATGTATTTAATTAACATTCATAGTATTTTATTCATATGTTTATATTGTACGTTTTATACGTGTTTTCTTGAATAGCGGATGGCCAACGAACACCTAATCAGAGATCAATATGTGGTGCCTGACAAAGAAAAAACTAATGAAGAGATATATTTTTATTGGAATAAAAAGGTTTGGTGAGGAAAATTGTTGATGAAAGGAAATGGAGATAATTTAAAGTTCTCTCCATATATATACTAGACAAAATTAAAGCAGATGGCGATGCGATATATATTAGTTTCAAATACAAAACGGCTATGTTTTTCCATAATACAGTCAATAAAAATAATATTGCATTTACGCGAGTAAATAAGACTCCAGAGAATTTATATGCATACTCTGTTCTAAGCACGCATACTCAAATTGTGCAAAGATCAGTTGTTCTCATTTACACACTGATACTGTTTCAAAAAGTACCCATCTACAATCGCCTCCACCAGCTATGGATAAATAGCAACTAGTGTTCGATGAATTGTTTACAATAATTCGCTTTACATATGTCTGCTGTGAATTAGCATCAAATAATCCGCTAAATACGGATTGATATGCCGTAAAGTCAACAAAAACAATCTATGCATTTGTGTGGATCATTAAGTGACAGCCATAAGTTGATATGCCTTAAAGCACATAAAACAATCGATGCACCATTTCCAATAGGTGTGTTGCGAATCAGCATTAGGTGATCCTCCAAAATGATTAATATGCCGTAAAGCATACGAAACAATCAACGCATCGTTTACAAAAAATGTGTTGCGAATTAGCATTAAAGAGTCCACTCAGAAATGTTTGATAAGTCATAAAGCACATAAAAAATCGGTGCATAGTTTACAAAACGTGTGTTGCGAATTAGTGTCAAACGGTGCACTCAAAATGTTTGATCTGCCGTAAAGCACACAGAACAAATGATGCATCGTTTATAAAAGGTGTATTGCGAATTAGCATCAAACAGTCCACTCAAAAGATTTTGCTATGCCATAAAGCACATAAAACCATCGATGCATCGTTTAGGAAAGGTGTGCTGCGAATTGGCATTAAATAAATAAAACAGAGTTGCAATTTGTATCATTGAATTATTTTGAGTATTATTCTCATCTGGGCTGATATATCCCCAACGTTTCTACTGATATAATTTCCCATGTAGCCAAATGTGGAGACCTGGACGAATTTCAAACTGAGTGATCCGTTTACCATGTCTGTTGTTATTTAGCTGTAAATAACCCCCGCGAGGTTGATATGCCGCAAAGCACCCAAAATAATCGATGTATCGTTTACAATAGTTGTATTGTGAATCAGCATTAAATGACCCCCAAGAGTTTTTACTTCCTTTCAATTAACCAAACCATACAGAAAGATAATAATAATAAAAAAATAGACGATTTCAACGAAGTTTTGTTCGTATTTATTAAGTTCTACTAAGTTTAAATAGACCCCATTAAAAACAAAGGGAAAACATACGATATTGTAAACAGACATTATAGATATAGGAGCAAAAAAATCTATATTTGGGAGCTTTAAAAAGTTGAAATCCCTAATAGAGTTGATCGAACAACTGGAATGTTATTATTGGTCCCTGAAACTCTTTTTAAACGAAATAGACAGAAAAGGGGGAATTAAAGCAGACAAATAAAATAAGCTTTTAAAAAAAACAAAAAAAAAAACAACAAAACGAGAAAACAACATAAATCTATGAACGGTTCCATAAATTCTGTTCTCGTTTGTTAGAAATATATTTGAAGAATAAAAAAAGGTCGCAGAATATAAAAGGAGGACCGTTGAAAAACAGCAAAGGTATTTAAGAAATGGTAAAACATATGAAACAAAACAAAATCAATAACGAATATCTAAGATATAAAACACAATGATAATAATAAAAAAAAAAACAGATAAGCAAATAAGTAAAACCTTCAAGATCTTAGGGGAAACTTTGGTAGAAAAAAAATCGAAAAAGGGGAAAAGAAAGAAAAATTATTTTATAAGAAAGCATAGGAAGAAAAAATCAGTCTATCTCATCTTTATCAGTAATTTATTATTATTATTATTATTATTATTATTATTATTATTATTATCATTATTATTATTATTAATGGCAGTAGTAGTGGTAGTAGTAGAAGCAGTAGTATTAGTAGTGGTGATGGTAGTAGTATTGTTATTATTATTAGTAGTAGTAGTAGTAATAGTATTAGTATTAGTAGTATTTTTATTATCATTCGTAGTAGTATTATTACTATTATTGTTATTATTATATTATTATTATATCATTATTATTAGTAGTAGTTGTAGTGTTAGTAGTACTAGCATTGTTGCTATTATTGTTACATTATTATTAGTAGTAGTATTGTTATTATTGTTTGTTTTATCATTACTATTATTATTCTTAGTAGTAGTAGTAGGAGGAGGAGGTGGATACAGTCACTGACTATGGGATCTGCATGCTGGGTTCCAGTTCCCTTTGGGCAATACTGAATAATTTCCACTGATAATTTTAGCAATAGTAGTCGGAATAATCCAAATAATATAATGTAGTTTAATATTTATATGATATCGATAAAGTATTATTATTATTTTATTTTTTCTCAAACCTAAGATGCCAAAGATTCGTTTCTGTACTTCGAACATCTTTGTTTTAATTGTTGTCATAGTAGAGTACTCTACATATACAGTGATGCTTAATAATTTTTACTAATGATTATTGCAAAGATATGAATGCATATATCTTCCATATTATCTTATACAAATTAAGTAGTAGAGTGGACTAGACTCCTACATCTTGGTTATTTAATTAGTCTATGAGAGGGATAACACGAAAAAATTACACCAAACTTCTTTGCTTATCACGACATTGCTTCCAGTCGTTCTGGATGTCTCTGAACGCAAGCGATGGCGATTAAATATAGATGCGGTTGGACATTAGGCAACCCTGGCTTCACTATAGTCACCCTTACAAGAAATATTTAGTGTTTCGGGGTTGGGGGGTTGAAAGGATTCCTCATTTTTCAATTAGTACCAATAATAATATTAATGTAACTCCTACTATTGTTGACATCATCATCATCATCATCATCAACAACAACAACAACAACAACAACAACAACAAAACCATTACCAGGGACGTACAGAGGAAGGGTGGTGCTAGGGGCGCCCAAGCACCTGCTCATTTACTCCTGTTTTAAAAGTGCCCTTTTCAGATGAATGTATTATACGCCTGTACCCCCACCGAGACGGGTTTTTTTACTTAAGAAACTTCCCTGAAAAAGTTCTCTACACTCAACTGACCACCGCAGCCATAATCATTAACTACGATCACTAACTTACTACCCTCATAATCATTATTAATATTACCATTACCACAATGAGCATCATCAGCATCATCATTACTATCAGCAGCATCATGATCCTATATCTACGGACATTACTGTTGTCATAAATAAATAAAATAATCAGCATCACGACCAACATCATCAATATCAGTATAAATAAATAAAAAAAGGAGTATTTAACGAATATTGTGCAAGTTGTTAATATGTTTATGCATTCTTTACATGAAGGTTTAATAATTTGGTTTATTCGGATTACTCTTCTCATCTTGAATGTTATTTTCACAAAGGTTCGGCCGATGTAATCCTCAACTTTCTTCAGAGTTGTCTTGTAAAAATGGGGAATCTTTCTGCTTAACTCGGGAATCTGTACGGAATTTTGAATGGAAACCTTCAGTAGTCCGAATAGTCTAAATCAGAGTTTCCCAACCTTTTTCGGTAAACGACCCCCTCCCCAGAACACTACGATACTTACTACCGCCCTCTCCTTACATGCATCCTTACATAATAATGTTAGTACTTGTGGTAGTACCTAATTAAAGTGAAAATAAATAATTGAATATTCACATAGCTTTGTCAACATTATCGGGTGTGATTCTTGAATTAATTTTTCCTATTAAAAATGTGATGCAATCAATTTCTACATGAATTGTGAATCCGTTGGGAAACTCTGGTCTAAATTATATATAAAAAAAAAAAAACAGTTAATATAATCATCATCATATCGTATTCTGTTGTTGGCATTGGTTTCCACGATATTTTTCTAGTCAGAATTCTTTCTAGAAACACATTGGGTATTTACAGGAAGGACTATGTGAAGGTTGCCAACATCCTTTGTTAAAGTAATTTTTTCTGGAACGAACTGGATTCGAACTTGAGACACCCAGGTCGTCAGTCCATGTAGTTAACCACTGAACCATCGTCACCTCACGAAACAGTTAACAGACAAATAATAATTAACACGGGGGGATAATAAGAGTATCCTTTCCCAAAATATGAGTATCAAGATTATAAATATGTTATTAATGTCTGAAATAAAATAGTTAAACGTGAGATGAATGCAAAATAGATTAAGAAACATCGACGTAAGAAAGAGGTATAATATTAAAAGATTCATCAACAACGTTATTTGTGGCTTGAACATGTTTCTCGGCTACCAATCTCCAGCTATGTCAAAAAATCGTATCAAGATTAAACTCAATAAAGATCCAGGGGAAGATACACTGATAAGTGTCGATACTGATATCCCGCTCCTGACAGCTACAAAAGTGACTCAAGATCGTAAAAAAGTGTCTAACCTTTGTTCTCAAGCCTGTGACGAAGCTCTCTAGAGTCGACTAAGTAAATGTGATATCAGTAACTTCGTCGATATAATCATGAACTCGTTTCAACATTAGTCCGATTGTTATCAAATTTTTTTTACCCGCTATTTTGAAATAAGAACGCTATTTTGAATAAGTACGCTATTTTGGAATAAGAACGCTATTTTGAAATAAGAACGCTATTTTGAATAAGAACGCTATTTTGAAATAAGGATGCTATTTTGAAATAAGAACGCGCCCAAAGGGAAAGGAATGCAAATCCATATATCTGGATTGTTTTGTTTTTTTAGATAAGGATTGATAATTCGTTTTATTTGGATTATTCGGACTACTGTTCTCATCTTGATGTTAGTTAACATTTCGGTCGATGTAACCCCCCCCCCAACTTTCTTCGCGTGTGTTTCGTCAAAGTCAAGAATCTCACGGAATAGCGAACGGAATCGTTATTTAATCCACTAAGGTATAATGCTCTCGTTCCGTCAGCCATGACTGAATAGAAGCATTAAGTGATTCGCGGTTGTATTTGGAGTGTTATCCACACTGAATATTGAACCTTCAACCTCCAGAAGAGTCTAACTTTACAACTGAATTTTACCAATTACTTTATCCATTACGTGGACAATTCTAGCATTAACTTTGTGAGCCTTAAATCTATTTTATTTTTAGATGTACAATCTGGCTACTTCTTAATATACGTCATTATTTATTACTATATATATATATATATATATATATATATATATATATATATATATATATATATATATATATATATATATTACAGATTCTCGAGATCTACCGATAGAAAATTATTTATCAAGAATTTTTCATAAGTTTATGTTTCGATTATCTCTGAAGAATCTCAAGTTATATATATATATATATATATATATATATATATATATATATATATATATATATATATATATATATATATATATCATAAGTTTTTATTTCGGTTTCGATTCAAGTCATATGGATATATATTTTGTATTTTTGAAATCGCAACTTTATAATATATAAAAATCGATAGAACATTAACTCTATAATAATGTATATAAAATCTGCAAGAATTAAAATATCATATTTAAGCGTACTTTACGTCCGGGTGTTGCTGGGCGTTCGTGCTAGCTTAGATAAATACTTTTGCAGTTTTAACAAAAAAGCTACAATAATATCAGAGCGTCTCCATTTACATTGAACATCTACAGAATGTAACCATCAATATATTATTACATATGAATGAGTCCCCTGTGGAATTTCCACAGATCCCTCTAGTTATTAATATCATTATTATTACTATTATTATTATTATTATTAGTAGTAGTAGTAGTAGTAGTAGTAGTATTAATAATAATAATAATAATAATAATAATAATAGTAATAATAATAATAATAATAATAATAATAATAATAATAATAATAATAATAATAATAATAATCTCAAACATAAGATACTAAAGTTAATATTTGTTTCTGTTTGTTAAAAAAAAAAGACATTTTATGTCAGACTGGTGCGGAAAATAGCAAAAATTTAAGAGACAAGTGTCCTTAACATCTCCTCCGTAAAATGTACCTTCGTTCCCAGAAGACATCGACAATACTATCAAACATGCAAGAGTGTAAAAAATAAAGATACAGACAGCTTTGAGAGCTAAATTACAATGCCACGTGATATTGACGCTGGTAAAACGTAACTTAATTAGGTGTTTAAAACTGAAAGTAAACGATATTATTTGTTTATAATCGCATTAGAAATACATTCCATAGAAACTTATCTGAAAAGAACGGTTGGTATTGCACAACATATAGTATGGAATTCACGGGAACAACATCTGATAGAAATTTTTTGAACATGAAATCTTCGTTCCGTGACGAAGATGTCATATTCCAAAAATCACGTAAATTAGCAGGGTTCTTTTTAAACTAAGAAAATGGAATTTTACACTTTTTAGCGATTTTAATTCTTTCTTCAAATTGCGATTTGAGTTATGTTCACCTTATTTATGTTGGATCAAAAGACATTGCTAAAAAAAAAATTCTACATCTCTGGCGGCGTCATAAAATTTGATTTGCTTAGTTAATACTTAACTACTTAATCAATTGACGGGATTTTTTAAATATGACATATTCGTTCGATGACGAGTACGTACACCATAAAGATATTTCTACAATTTTGTTTTTTTTGACAGTTGTAATTCTACATAAGCATCTGTAAATCATATTAATTGGACTGCTGTTTTTCGTCGATTCGTACGTTGAGTTATTTGGAAAATTATGTGTGAATTTGTCAACATCATCACATCATTATCATATACTGCATATGTGTGAGTCTAAAACAAACTTTTTATTTTAAAAAAATCCAAGCGTCTGTAAATAATATTAATTGGACTGTAGTTTTTCGTCGATTCGTACGTTGAGTTATTTGGAAAATTATGTGCGAATTTGTAAACATGATCATAATCATTATCATGTACTGCATATGTGTGAGTCTAAAACAAACTTTTTATTTAAAAAAAATAAAAAGGAGGAAAAAGATCAGGAAGGAAAGCGGACAAACACGGTTCAGCCGCTGATCACTTAATATGTATGACTTTTGGAATGTTTTTTTCATGTCTATTTTACATGTATATATGTTTTCACGTATGCATAGGAATATGTATGTATGTGCGTATTTGTATGCCTCTACGAGATTATGGTCGCATGGGTATGTTGGCGTACATCTGTATGTACGCATGTGTTTATTGTCATGCGTATGTGGGGTGGAGAAGGCTCCCGAAAGCCGTGGTGAAGGCAACCCCTCGAAGAGAAGCAAATCTTAGATAAAAAAAACATAAAGCGGGAGACCAGTACCCGCATTAAGCTGGTCTTCAGTTTGACTTGTTGCTGACTATCTTGCTCTTGCTTGTTGCTGGATGTCAACATTTTGAACTGAGAGAGAGATTTAGCTGTCGTACAAAGCTAAAACTCTGTTACATCATCTGTGTATAGATACTCCATCAGCCATGGAAAATGTATATACGTATATATATTGTTTGTATGCATGTATATATATGCATATATGTGTATATGCATACAGACATGTGTGTATATGCATGTGTGTATGTATGTATATGTATGCATGTATATGTGTATGTATGTATGTATGTGCATGTTTGTGTATGAGTGCCTATTCATGTATGTGTATGTATATGTAGGTAAGTGTATGTATATATATATATATGTGCATATGTGAACATATATGTGTATGTATGTATATATGTGTATGTATTTATATATGTGTGTATTTATATGTATGTACATGTTTATGTATGCGTGTGTATGTATATGTATGTATGTGTATTATGCATTGTGTATGTATATATGTGTGTATGTTTACAGATATGTATGTGCGTATGTATATATATGTATATTTGCATTTATATATATATATATATGTATTATTCCATTGACCGCCTTGCGTCTTTATGTATGTATATATATGTGTATTATGTATTGTGTATGTATGCATATATGTGTGTTATATGTATGTGTGCATGTATGTGTATGTGTATATATGTATGTATGTGTGCATGTATATATATATATATATATATATACATATATATATATATATATATATATGTATGTATACTAATGACCGTCTTCAGTGTCATGTCTGTTTGAGCGTGTGAATTTTGCCGGCAGGACTAAAGTCATTTTCGGCTCATGGACTTTCAGTGCTTGAAGGAATGGCACTCGTCTGAAAATCACACACACACACACACACAAACACACACACACATATATATATATATATATGTATATATATATATATATATATATATATATATATATATATATATATATATATATATATATATATATATATATGAGAAACAAGTAGTTAATAAAAAATGTTAAAAAAAACACTTTAAAAAATTTACTTTTAATTTTATGGATAGTCCGTAATCCGCGGAGTTTTGCATATATATATATATATATATATATATATATATATATATATATATATATATATATATATATATATATATATACATATATATATATATATATATATATATATATATATACCCATACCCATACAGTACTGTTTCGCTGTTTCACAGCTCATCACTGCGGCAAGACAGGCAATTGCCTCAAGCCAGGATTGAAACCCGATCGCCCAAATGAGAGGCAGAGCTTCTCACCCTTAATATATATATATATATATATATATATATATATATATATATATATATATATATATCTGTAGACATATTTTTCTTATTATATATCAATCCTTATCTAAGAAGATCAATGTAATTATAGAGCAATATAGAGAATGAATGACAACATTTTATATTCCAACATTCATGATGTTCACACTCTTATAATTTATTTTTTTAAATCAGTTAACTTATACAATTCTTGACAGTATCTGTTTCGTAGCGCAAAATCAATCACTTAATTATTATATCAATTAGTGAATCTATTATGCCCTTAACTCAACTTTTGACGGATTGATTGTTGCTATTTCTTCTGATAAGTTAAGGGCATAATAGATTCACTAAAAAAATCAACTGATTTAAAGGAATAAACAATAAGATTGACAACATCATGAATTTTGGAATATAATTTTTTGTCATTTATTCTATATATATATATATATATATATATATATATATATATATATATATATATATGAATATATATATATAACAAATAAATAGCAAAAAGTCTACCTTCTAAATTTCAAGATGTTGACCACCTGAGCATCTTCGTTCCATGACGAGTACGTACATGATAAATATTTTGTCTGCGTTTTTTGTTTGTTTGTTTGTTTTGTTTTCTAAATAAGTGTAATTCTAAATAAGCAGCAAGATCCAAGTGTAGTATCTGTTCTTCAGATACTGCATTTCAAGTTCTTGTTTTCTCTCAGTAGACGAGAAATCCCTTACGACTGAGACAATTTTATTTTTGTTCCTTTTGTCCACGTTAAAAAACGACCCTGGTGTCTAACTCCGTCCTGTGAGGGGGCATTATAATTAGGAACTCTAAATAAGAACCAAATCTATTTACAATTAACTGTTGATACAAAAACAAAATTCTAGTAAAAAATAAATTCTCATAAAGAACCCCGTTTTATTTGGACCGTTAAGACTACTGCTCTCATCTTGAGTGTACTTTTCACAATGCATCGGTCGATGTAACCTTCGACCTTCTTCAGATCTAGATTGTCGAATTCGGAAAGTTTTCTGCAAGGAACTCTTTATTTGTTATCCTTATTTTTTTGTTGAACGCACTGAGGATTTAACTTTCAACCTCAAGAAGAGGATCACTTACAGTTGTACCAAGTATTTTATCCATTGCGCAACTAATTCTTGCGGACAATTCTATTATAAATTTTGGGAGTCTTATCCTTTAGTCTTGTTTTAGATACGTAATCTTATTACTTACATTATAGATCACTGCGTATTACTACAGATTATTATACATACATGCATTTATTTATATATATATATGTGTGTGTGTGTGTGTGTGTGTGTGTGTGTGTGTGTGTGTGTGTGTGTGTGTGTGTATCGGCTGAACAGAGCTTGATATAGGTATCAAAAATGATCCCTTATTATCTAGTTTGAAACCGATGGTAGCGATGACTTATCTAATCTAAACTTTCTGAAAATAAAAATATGAATAATAAAATAATACGCTCTTATTTTCGGATTTTTTCCTTATAATAGAGCACTCTGCTGGAATCCATTTATTCCAAAAATATAACTAAGTATATATATATAAATATATATATATATATATATATATATATATATATATATCAGTATATATATATGTATATATATATATATATATATATATATATATATATATATATATATATATATAGTAAGTAATTTGTAGAATATATATGGCGATTAGGCTACACTGAATATTCTGCGTTTCATCCAACTATAGGATTCGTCAGGCTTATGATATAGATATATATTTTATTTACCTTAATTTAATTTTATTTGTTTTTTGTTTTGTTTTATTTACCTTAATGTAATTTTTAACTCTATTCCTGCGTAGTTTCAGAGTTATTGTCTAGTTTCAGTATGTGTGTTGCGAAAAAAAAAAAAAAAAAAAGCATACAGCTTGGATTCACTTTTGGATATACGTATTGATGTGTGTGTGGGGGGGCAGTGTCTGTGTATGTGTGTGTTGTATGTGTGTTGCATGTGTGTGTGGGTGGATGTAGATTAAAAGGCACCGGTCAGTACTTAGCTGACCATCGCTAAGGTTCTTAACTTACAGACTCCAAGACAAGAAAACAAAATGCTCAAGTACCTTATGCCATAAAAACCAAAAGTTAGGTTGGATGGAGGAAAGGGAAAAGAAAAAGATGTTTATTATCTTCAAAGACCTCGCTCATCCTTTTACCGTTTTTTATGACTCCCACCCAGGTTGCATGCTAACTTGATAAACGAAATAGGAAAATGTATTTGGTGGAAATATCACTTTCGACGGTAATTCTTGGCCTGAAGACGTAATCCCCCAACGTGGGTGATTACAGAAACATGTATGCACATAT
>NC_136524.1:32341532-32354032 GCF_053919585.1 Euprymna scolopes | reverse complement strand
AGTATTTCGTTGATTTAATTACTTCTTTTGCCTGAATATATTTATAGGTAAGTGTACTTGTATCTGTGTTATTAGTAATCTGGTATTGAATGTATTATTTTGTGATTTAATATGACTTTATATCTATACTTAAATAGCTTAAACTTCCAACTTAATAGTATAGTTACACCTTTACTGATGTGCATGTATATGTATATATATATATATATATATATGTATATATATGTGTGTGTATGTGTGTGTATATTTGGGTATATATATGTGTGTGTGTGTATATATATATATTTGTATTGTATTCTTTTTTTATATACATAAATATTAGTAGTTTTTTTATTTATAATTATTGGACCTATTTAATTTATTTAATCCCCTCTTATGGCTAAATATGTTATATTAAAAAGATAATAAATATTAACTTTATTCTGTTTTTATTATTATTATAATTATTATTATTATTATTATTATTATTATTATTATTATTATCACTATTATGTTTATTGTTATTAATAATAATTTTAATATTGTTTTATCATTATTTTCTTCTTTTATTCATATATTTATCTAATAAAAACGCGAAAACTTTAAACTTATATCATTTAGCATAAAGGGCCTAATTAATGGTAGACGTATGTTTGAATTGCGTTGATTTTACTCGTGGACGTATGTAAGAGGATAAATATGCTAGCCGAATACATTCACTGCCTTTTTTGACACGTTCATTTCTGACGCTTGGATTGTATCTTCTGTTTGTATTTGTAATAATATGTTTCATTACTGAATTGTATAATTGTTCATAAATTGGTTGACACGCAGGTTTTTTTCTTTTTCTTTTTCTTTTTCTATATACTGTCAAATTCTTACTTTCTCTCTTTCCCTATTTAACTAGATCTCATTATTCTTTCCTTTTCCTTCTAGTTCTTATTCTCTTTATTATAACCATTTATTTCTTTTTTCTCTTCTTTTTTTCTTCTCCATATCATGTATATATGTGTATATGTATGTATGTGTATGTATATGTGTATATATATATATATGTATATATATATATATGTATGTATATGTATATATATATATGTATATATATATTTTCTCTCTTCTTTTTCTCTCTATTTTGTTTTCTCTATATTTTCTTTCTCTATTTCTGTCTCTATTCCTTTTTTTCTCTTCTCAATCACTCTCTCCCCATTGTAATTTTTTAACTTTATTTAAATTGCCTCTCCCTTTTTACTTTTTTATTTAATTAAAGTCCTGTGTTTTAAGTTTTTTAACTCCAACTTCTAAAGAGTTCCTACCTAAAATAAAAATCCATTATTCATTGAACTTTTGAATAGTCAAGTCGCTGCCTGATGATATCTGTTGTTTGATTGAAACAAGTGGCTATTTGTAGCAGCGGGATGTGAGCATGTTTATATAACAATAAACAAGTATATATATATATATATATATATATATATATATATATATATATATATATATATATATATATAAACCTTTATTGTAACGTATTTTTGATACAGAAATTGATTTAGAAAGAATGGCATATATTATGTTGATATTTGGGAGGGGGTGACCTTGACTAAGTGCTTAACGACACTGTTTGACAACCTGATTATATCAAGTTCGAGTCCAATTCCTTCTACTTACACACTTTTTCTTAGGATGCTGTAAATGTTCGCATGGTCCCTTCTACAAATACTCGATATCTGGTCCCCCCTCGCCAATCTTTCACGAAAAACACCAACTGTGAAAAATTTTCCCCACTCTATATCTGTGCCTAAATCAAAACGCGGATTCCATGAACAAAGCTTCCTTCTTAGAACTGCACGCCGGTGGAACTCTGTTCCGTCTGCCTGCTTCCCACCGGACTACAACTTGGATGTCTTCAAGTCCAACGTTAACAAATTCCTAATGAACTGCCCCCTTAAGTAAACACTTCATCAAATCTCCACACTAACGTGATGTACTTGCAATAACCCTTATCCCTAAGTGGGATCTGGGCCTTGATAAGTGGTGATCACCGTGTAAAAAAAAAATCTTTTTAGAAAGAATTCTGATTAAAAAGAAAGGTTCCGGGGATACCAATGCCATCAATAGAATCATCTTTATTAATGCGAAATAAATGAATGATATTCTAGTATTGAAATTCTCGTTGACAGAAATGTAGGTACTTATGCGATATTAGGACGGTGCTATCGTCGGAATTGTCCGCGTGGTTTACAGAAAATATCAGAATGGGTAGAAACGCTAAGCGACTTTTTTCTTTCTTTTTTTTTTTTACTTACGTTTACCCCTAACAAGGCATATCGCCACTTGAATGTAAGGAAGTACGATTTTGGAACATGCCTGGGAAAGATTAACAAGATGTTGGTTTCCATTACTTTAAACTTCTGCATATCAGTACAATCGGGGAAGCAGGTAGCAAGAAGGGAATTCCAAAGTTTAGCTGTTTGAGGGAAGAAACTATTAGAGTAGAAAGTTTTCTGGTATTTAGGGGCCTCAACAGTGAAGGGGTGAGATTTTCTCGCCTTAATCTTAATGCAAATAAATTATTAAAAAAACTGTCCCTATCAAGAAACATGTGTTTTCTATCAAGAAACATGTGTTTTCTATCAAGAAACATGAGTTTTCTATCAAGAAAACATTTGTTTTCTATTATTGGTGTATTATTTTTGATTGGAACAAAGACATTATTAAAAATCATATAAAAATTCACGCGATTTTTTAAAATTTTGTTTTCTTTTAGTTGTTTGGTATTTAAAAAAATATTTATTAATAAAACTTACCTTACAACGAATGTTTTTTTTTCTTGATTTGAATTTTGATTTCCTTAAAGTTTCAGAAAAATTGTCCCATAATTATTCCAAAGTATTTTCTCTTGTCAGTTAAATTTTCTATTAAAATTCGTACTGGCAGGAATAATATATTTTTCATTGAGAAAAGTGACCAGTGTTTGCACGAAAAAAAAAAATCATGAAACTTTTATTCGGCACTTTCCGGTCTTTTCCGAAAACTGTCCGAACGTTTCCGACGAAAGCACTGTCCATATACTGTATAAGTACCGAAATGTTTTTAGAATATTTTGTCCGTATCGCACTGCAATTAAAACAACATTCTCTAGAAAAGCATCCGCCGGAAAGATTAGAATGAATGATGCCTAGTATTTCAATTACGAACTCTCCTGGGAAGGTTATACACGCGGTCATTTGCGGCATTAATGAAACTTTTTGTTTTTGTTTTGTTTTTTGTTTTTTCCTGGAACGAACTTAATTCGAACTTGGCACTCCCAAGTTGTCAGTCCGTGTCGTTAATCACTGAGCAATCGGCACGTATTCTATAGCATTCAAGTATTTAAATTTTTTGTTTACTTGCCTGCCCACAAGGGAAGAGTTAGACACAATGTCAGTTTTAATGTGGAAGGAAAAGCAGATCACTAGAGAGAAAATGGTTTAGAAGCAATTGCTCATTTTATGCAGACATTGAATAATTACTGTGTACGGCATACTCGCGTTGACACACCGGTTCTCGTCAGATCACCGAAGTTAAGCATCATTGAGCCTGGTTAGTATCAGATGGGTGACCATTTGAGAATTCTAGGCGCTGTATGTGCTTTCCGCTTATCTCGGCATTGTTTCCAGTCATCCTGAACCTCCACTTGCCACTGGTATTCAACAATGTCGACTCAGGAGAGGTGTGGTTGGCGATTGCGCAACTCTTGCCACAAAAATTTCACGCGCAGGCACCCTTACCGTGGGTATCCATAGTCTGTCAAGACTGAAGGAAGCCTTGATTGAATAATTACTGTTGGGACAATTAATCGGAATCAGGAATCGTAAAAATCGGAACTTTTGCGGGTATCGGAATCAGTATCGGAATTGCAAACATTTTCGCCTAATTTCATATTTAAAAAAAAAAACGATTCTTTTACTTATTTATTTATTTGTTGCTAATATTGTTGCTATTTATGAGTTGTTAATTTGTTGTAAAATGTTAACTTTCTGTTGCTATCAAGAGTGAAAAATATCGATGAAAATCTCACAAAGAGTTCGTCAAAACATTCGATACGACCCATAAAGTAACAAAACATTCAAATCCTTAAATTAAAACGAAAATTACATGTTGGGTTAAAAGTAAATAAAGATTTTCCGCTATCCGCCTCCCTCCCACCCACCCCAATTAAATTTTATATTTTTAAGCGATTTTAGAATTGGAATCGGAATCGGCAATTGCATCATAATCGGGAATAAAGAACAGGACAGTAATGGTATCAGAATCGGAAAAAATATATTCGGATGCTTCAGTAAATTTTTTCTAAGAATTGTGTGCTTGCAAAACTCTCCTCTTGAATACTGTTTTTCGAGACTATTTTCCATGGGCGACATTTAGTTTTGTGCCAATCACCTTCCTTCGTTTTAGCTCTTTAAATAAAGTGGTGGCGTGCTTTGCCGATCGGTATATTACTATTTCTTAGGTGATTTTAGAATCGGAATCGGTAATTGCATCGGGATCGGGAATATAAAACAGAATCAGTAATTGTATCGGAATCAGGACTATAGAACAGAATAAGTAATTTTATCGGGATCGAGAAAAATATTGGAATTCTTCCATCATTAATTGGAAAGTGTCCGACTAAAAATGTATCCGACGGAAATTATAGTGTTCAGCTTGGCTGGAAATGCATTCGACATACGTCTATAGTGGCTGAATAACCCGTATTACTCTGATAATCCATTATTTAAGTTCAATAGAAAAACGTATCCTACACAAATGTCGCTCGACCGAAGGATCTTTATTGCACTGGCATTTAAGCATCCCGTTTCGTTAAACAAGCATTTTACAAAAATGCATGCAAAATGTTTGACGCGTGTTGTATTAATATTGTTGAATCGAAATTCGTGAGAAAAAAATCTGCGAAAAAATGTATCCATGTAACAGAACGCGGACGCGCGTATGACAGCAGTAGCAGCTGTATGCAAACAATTGAGCCGTGTGCGAGGTAGAAGGAAAAAAAAGGAAGATTATATAAAACAAAAAACAAAAAAAAAATGTGGATCTTTGAGGTGAGAGATGACAATATATAGACGTGTTCCACAGGTGGCTCGAGAGCGACGGGAAAAGACGCAGCCTAAACATGGACGGCCAAAGATAGTGTACCACATGTTCGGCACGAGTTCGGCAGAGTCTTGTTAAGCACATTGGAGTACGCGCATACTTTGCAACAAGAGAGAAGGCGTTATCCTGGGAAGTACCTGTAAATAAATGTCTGTTGTTGCACTGAAAAAAAAGAGAGTCAAATTCTTTCCTTGTCTTTGTTCACTTGGGATGAATCATGCGTGTAATCCTACGTTACATCTAGATTAAATGCCTACTCTACGCTGGTATTTTAATATTTAACCTCACTACGAAAGTATCTTATAAAACAAACATGATGGAGAAATGATCATTTTATTTTATACAGCTTCGGGATCTTTAATTACTACCAGTTGTACCGTCTTTTTTATGGAAGTCGCTCGAGACAAAGCATTAAGACACTTGATGTAAACGAAAGATGATTATCACAAAGAGAGGGGATGCTTATCGACCATAGTCTAGTAAAACAAAGAAAAAAGGCTATAGGTAAGAGGAAAACAGTCAGCCGGAAAAGTGCTCCACAAGCCTGCAGTTCTCACAAAAAGAATCTACTGGAATAGGAAGCTGCATTACAATGAGGTATTAAAACAATGAATAGATGAAGACCACTAAACCAACAAATCAAACGAGCTGGAACAAATGAAGCAGGGAGAGAATGAATCAAACAATTCTGAAAGAACGCGTGCCATAATAGTATACGGCATAATCACGGTGACACCGTTCTCGTTAGATCATCGAAGTTATGAAAAAATGAGCCTAGTCAGTACCAGACAGGTAACCATTTCGAAATAGCAGGCGCTGTATGTAGGAGGACATCGACACTTCCCTGCAAGAACCACAAAAATCCAACATCGTCATCTACCTTAACCGGAATATGCATTGTGCATGAGATTGGGTGCCGCTTGATAGTTTAATATTCACTTGACACTTCTTCCTTTGGGGGAAGCCGGTTCAACCCACCTAGGGTGAATGCCGCTGACCATAAAAATACTTATAGAAAAGACTGAGACTAGCAACATCACATCTGTGTGTGTGTGTGTGTGTGAGAGAGAGAGAGAGAGAGCGAAGAAAAAGAAAGGGTTGAAGTCAATCAAATTACATATACTAACACAATACATGCAAAAAATATTGGCAATTTTTTATCTCTCTATTTTAGACTATATTAGTTCATATGTAAAACCGTCGCTGCATGCATTTATACATTGAGATATAACAATAACAGGATTAGTGTACTATACCTTATTATCTCACTAGGGGGTATTGCCCCTTTATTATTTGCAATGACATCTATCTAAAAAGAAAAAAGACACTGATTATAACGTTGCTCAGGAACAAACACGTTGTAGTTTTCAGTCGTAAAGCCGACAGAGAATAGTAAGAAAAAAAAACTTCAACTTGCTTTTTTCTTTGTAACGACATATATTTCCTCATGGTTACGGTCGTGACGTCACCCAGATGATATCCAACGTTCTCCACGTCTCTAACGTGATCGCGAACTTTTTCTCCATCTCTAGCGGGGTCTTCACCGGTGATGTCTGCACTTTGTTACAATTTCTCATCTAGACGACTCACATCTGCTTGTTTCTCGGACAACTGGAGTTGTTTCCGAGTCATTTTGGAGTTGGTATTTACTTCTCACTGCAGATGTTACACAAGACCGGAAGCTAAGGGAGAAGCCAGCGGGTGTACTCTGGTCGGTTACAAAAATAAACTGCGAACAGATCCGCCAGCACCTCTCAATAGGGGTGCCACGAGTTATCGGCAAAAAAAATATCCCCATTGAAAGGAGGATGTAATGCCTATAAAGATCCACTTTTTAGGAGTATGTTGCATCACAGCCCATCTGGGCAAAAGAGGACTGGGCACTGTCAAATGAATCGGGTGTATGTATGCGCATGGGGTTAGTCAGTAGAGAGCTCGTCAGGCGATCTAGCTTGTAGGAAAGCAAACTATGCAAAGTCTGCTTTCATATAAGGTAGACCGCCTGATGAGGTTTCTAGTTAATAAAAACCAAGCTGGCCGAAATATGCTCATGACTGTGTAGCAATACATTACTGCCATTACTGCATCATTGTGTGTATGTATGTATTAGCCAGGTATTATGTTTCTGAATTTGCATATATCTATATATAATATTAATGGGGATATATATATATATGTATATATATATACATATATATATATATATATATATATATATATATATATATATATATATATATATATATAAAGTATATTAAAATGAAAAATCACGGACGGATCACTCAAACATGAAAAAGAAATCCTCCCTATTCGAGTAAAGTTACCTATTTTTACGAATAATTGCTCAAAAGTCGAAAATTAAACATGATTTTCCTACGAATCGAACGCCGACGAAAGTCATTTAGCAGCAAAAACGCACATGGACCTACCGATGAGAAATATAATGAAAACCCCATATTGGAATCCTTCAACGAAGTTATAGAAACCTAAAATCTAAAAAAAAAAAAAATAATAATAATAATTAATAAAACCTGAAACAAAAAAAAATAAATAAATAAAACCTAAATAAATAAAATAAAATAAAACTAATATTGAAACAGATTAGTAAATGTGTCAACAAATTCACCGTCCTTACACAACTATTTTGTATCTAGAAATGTTAACAAAAAAATTAAAAAGAAGGAAGGAAGGAAGGAAAAGGGACGGATAGAGAGTAGTAGTAGTAGTAGTCTTGGCTTTACTACAATTGTTCCTATGTTTGTCAACGGGTTAAAGTTGTTTAGTTGTAAGAAAATAGCGACAGTATAGTTGTAATAAAGAGTAGTTGCAAAACACCCCCACTCTTCCCATATTAAATAATAATTTCGAAATAATAACGTTAATATTTCAGTGCGCAGGTCAAAATTTGCAAAAGAAGCGATTTGTATTTATTTGTTTACGTTGTTATGGGTTAATTTTTATGCGTGCATGCGCAACCGGATGTCGTAAACTGGAAAGTGGGTTACATCACTCGTTACAAGGTTATTTTAGTTTTATAATTATATATATAGTAAGCTATATTTTGGGGGAAAAGGATTCCATCAGAGTGCTCTATTATAAGGAAAAAATTTCGAAAATGGGAGCGGATTATTTACATTTTTATTTGCAGAAAGTTCAGATGAGATAAGCCATCGATACCGTCGGTATCTAAAACGGTCTCTGATTATCAGGTTTTAAACCGACGGTACCGATGACTTATCTCATATGAACTTTCTATGAATAAAAATATAAATATATATCGTCATCCACATACATTTTCACAACTCTTGAGTGCGGCTAGACTAGAACTTTTCGCTAGGCGGGTATTGAACCTAGAGCAATGGCGTTGATAGTCGGCAGTTCTATTCATCGGCCCATAGGATCGGTGCTCGCAAATGACCTCATCAAATGTCCATTTAAATAAACACTCGCCCATCGCTTTTATAGTGCTCGAGCTGCGTGTTTATTTACAAGCAAATAGAGGGCTTCGTTTTATAGCCAATTAAGTAGCGAGTGAGATGCATTTACAACAGTGCTCAACCCAAAGTGGGGGCCTAAGATATATAGTCTTCCACATACAGTACTGTTTTGTTGTATCACAACTCATCAGTGAAGCTAGACTAGCACCTATCCCAAGCCGTGGATTGAACCTAAAACTACTGCGTTGATAGTCAGCAGTTACGTTTGTATATGCATGTATATATATTCAAACATATCGCTGAAAAGCACGGAGAGTTTCTGTTTAATGACCCCCCCCCCATTTGCGTATTAATGTTTTTGTAGCATTATCAAATGTTTGTATGTGGAATCCAAACGTTTTACGTTGCTGCATGGCTTCTGCTAGCGCTTTCTACTGAAACATAAGTCGTCTTCAGGCGGTTGTTTGTTTGCTGGGTTTAAAATATGCGTCTACGCGTAGAAAAGTACGTTTGAGGAGACGTGGCCACATGTTTAAGGCGTGTTTAATTTTGACGTATGCACAATATTTTAACAGGTGTATTAAAATTAAAATACGATAAAACCTACAATTTCAAATTTACAATGTAAATGTATATACATGCATGTATGTTTGTCTGTACGTGTGTTTGTAATGAATGTATGTATGTATCAATATCTGTATGGATCGGTGGATGAATTTCTTTAAAGCAATTAATAAGTTTTTTCCCGTTAAACCGCTATATGTCTGTATATAGGCATATATACATATTTATGTAGGTGTATATGTGTATGCATGCGCGAATAATGCATGCATGGATGGGTGGATGGTTGTAAGTATGCATATGTATATAAGTTTGTGAATGCATGATGTAGATATGCATTATGTTTCACCTATTGAGATAGTGTGTCTTTGTTGCTTAAGCATGTAAAAAATAAGATAAGGTTCAACAAGTGTAGACTATACTATATTAAGTCAGAAATTAATGCGGTCAAGCTAGACAACCACACAGAGTAGAAGCAGCCTTCTTACATTAACAAACTCCTCACATATCTTAACAGACCTTAAATTGAAGACGTCTGGTTACGAAACCGTTAAAGATATACGAACGGAAGTACTTATAATGACTGCCATGAAGAGGTATATATTAAATATTATCATGGAGTTTTGAGGTGACTGTGGGGGGTGATGATGACCCTGCGTGCTGTGTTCAAGTTGTGTTGGAATCACAGGATAACTCTCACTAGTGATATTGCATTCAATTAAAACGGATTAACTTGATGCTTTTAAAGGTACTTTTGCGAAGATTACCACTTAAATATGTTTATACTAGGATAGGTAGAAATAAACGGAGTAGGATAAGTATCAATAGATTTGATCTTAAGCCTTTTGTTAATACAAAGTCTACTGCACTGTTTGATTCGCACTGTTTTTTATTTCAAGAATTTGTTTCATATATATATATATATATATATATATATATATATGTATGTATATATGTATATGTTTTTAGAGTAATGTGTTGCTACAAGGTTATGAGCATGTTTCGGTCAGCTTAGTTTTTGGTAACCTCATCAGGCGGTCTACCTTATATGAAAGCAGACTTTGCAAGCTAGATCGCCTGTTGAAGTCTCTAGTTACTAAAAAGTAACTGACCAAAACCTGCTCATGACTGTGTAGCAACACATTATTGCTTATGTAAAAACAAACTAAAAGTATGCACTGCTCTACTTCGGTATTGAGCACTCTTGTATTAACCTCGTTATACTTCACTGGTTACCTTTCCTCTGAAAAATAACAGCCTTAAGATTATATATATATATATATATATATATATATATATATATAAGGAAAAGAAAAGAAATTAAGAGTGTAAATTAAAATTTACAAATAAAGTTCGACAGAATACTCCAAAAACAATTTTCAAAAGCTCTTTATTTCTTGGTGTTTCAAAGAATACTATTCTTCTCGTCAGAGCAAAGAAAGAAATGAGCAAATAACTATTATAACCGAGCTAAAATTTGCTGGTTATGGCATTAAATGAAACATATGATGGCTAGTCATAAATTGCAAAAACATGTGAAAATAGGGAGAATATCAGGGGGAAAAAACAAAAACAAACTGGGAGTAAATGAAGACTCACTCAATGGTAAATCCAAAAAGCGATAGAAGTTTTTTTTTGTTTAAGCATATAGTCTGAATTTCAAAATCAATGGAACGCACACATGAGTTGTAGAGTGAAAAATAATCCATATGGAGAAGTAATTTCAGAGCGAGAAATAATCCGTTTGGAAAAGAAGTTCAATGTAGCTTAAATGAATATCTTGCAGTTGCTGAAAAATGTCCCAAATCACGAAGTTGATTTTCAGTCACTTACACATAACCAATAGAACTGCTCCTATAGCTGGTCTGGTGTCAAATGGTAAGAGCAGACTTTAAATTATTAAATTAGGTCAATTCAAATTAGAATTGTAAATGTGTATGCGTAAACCTAGACAGCGGAAGGCGTCTAGACATCATGTGATTCGATGCATTCTAAGAAACGCAACAAGATCAGAAATCCTAACATTAAAAGGAAAGGATGCTAAATTTAATTTAGAAGCTATATTGATAATTATAAGAATATCAACAATGGCGATAATCATAATAGTAATAATAAAAAATAATAACAAAAACGACATCAACAACAATAAGAAGAAGATTAATAATAATTATAATCATTTTGATAAAGAAATCTTTGATGATGGTTTGTGTGACTACTTCTAGTGAGTAAATAATAGTAATAACAACAAGATTACTAACACTACTACTAATACTAATACTAATACTAATAATAATAATAGCAATAATAATAATGATAATAACAACAATAATAATAATAACAATAATAATAAAAAAAAATAATAATAATAAAACAATAACAATAATAGTAATAACAACAAGTACAACAATAATAACAATAATAATAATACTAACAGCATCAACAATAATAATAACAAAAACTACAAGAACAACAATAATAATAATAACAACAACAACAATGATAATAATAATAACAACAACAGCGACGATATTAGAAACAACAATAATAATAATAATAATAACAACAACAATAATAACAATAATTATAATACCAACAACAACCACAACAATAATAATAATAACAACAACAATAATAATAATAACAACAACAAAAACAACAACAACAACAATAATAATAATAATAATAATAATAATAATAATAATAATAAAACTATGTAAAATTTAAATGAAATGATTAATGAAAATGATATTATTTGTATTTATGCTATGGCCCCAAAATTACAATTGCTTTTAATAAAATTAAAGAAAATGAAATGTGGAGATGTTATAGCTAAAAATAAAAAATATATAAGAATCAGAAGACAATGGTACTATAAAATAAGAACCACTACCATTACTGCTAATCGAAGCAATTATTATAAAGTTGTAACCAGCAGTAAATAGAAATAATGAAAGGTTGTAATTATATTGAACAGTAATAAAAATTTATAAAATTAGTAATAGTACTAATTATAATTATTATCATAACACTAAAAATAATATATATATATATGTGTGTGTGTGTGTGTGTGTGTGTGTATGTGTGTGTGTATGTACTAATAAATTTTATAATGGTAAAAATATTGAAAATTATATAATTATGATTTTAATTATGATTTTAAATTATATAATTATAATTTTAATTATGATTTTAATTATTATTTTAATATTGATTTTAATAAAAAGCTTAATTAAAATATGTATAATTGAATGGAAAAAAGATCAAATAAAATTAATAATAAACAATACTGATAGTAAGATGTAAATATAATAGTAGCATTCCCATTAGTACCAATATTATCTCTAGTAAAACAATAACGGTAATTATAATAACAAGAATGTCTATGACGAGATC
>NC_136524.1:32291532-32336532 GCF_053919585.1 Euprymna scolopes | reverse complement strand
TGATAATCTGAAAATTTGGCGTTTAGTCGATATCAATTCAAGAATCAAAATGAAAAAAAAAAAATGTGGGAGAGGCAGGAATCTGCTCTAAGTACGTCCAAACCTGTTTTTCGAGAATGACTAATACTTAAAGTCGTTCTGAGAATTATCGGGATTTTGAGAGCCCTAGTGATACATCGATATAAATATGAGAAATGAGGTATGTCAGTCTGTGTGTCGTTAACTCTTTTTTAAGCTATACGACACAAATGTTGACATTTGTGCGATTTAATTTTTGAGAGCACGAAAGGATAATGTAAATTCTTTAAGGTTTTCAAAAGAATTTCCTTCGAAATTCCCGTGCTGAAATTTTCAGTTTTGAAAGCAAAACAAATGCATGATGATAAGTGTCCTAGTCTTCTGATAGATATGTCTCATTTTTCCTTTGGTCCATTTTATGCGCATTCATTGCTCCACGATAAGTACCGTATCATACGACAGCCAACGAACTATGTGTGTGAATGAGTTTCCTATGGACTCCAAAACGGCTGAACTGATCTTTTTAAATTATTCACAAATGTACTTGATATGTCTGGCAGTGTTCTTAGACAATCTTAGAACATTTATAATATCGAACTATTTTTTCTTTAGGTTTTATAAAATAAGAATTTTGAGATAAATTTCAACGCGCAATTTTTTCTATATTTTCTGAAATTAATGAAATTATATGAAAATAGTTATTTTTTTAAAAACCTGTGTTATACTAAAGGCATGCTGAAGATTGAAAAATGAAAGAATGATAATTGATGTCCACATTGCTAAAAACTCAAAATTATAAGGTAGAGAATAAAGGGTAAGTGAAGTAATATTGATAAAGGAGTAACATCTTTTCATACACTTTGATGTCAAAGCTAATGAAGAAGGAGCCTTCGAGTCGCTCTCGGTTATGGTTGACCGCTTTAATATTTTTAATTCATTGTTCGTTATACTTTCCTTTTTTTTCTCTGTCATATTCTCCGTACTGTCCAGCTTGTATAACCTACTGGATTGCTTTTGCTTCTAGATTTAATATCATTTTAGCCAGTAGTCGGCAATCATTGTTCCATTGACCATTAGTCGTCCGTATAAAGCTTTCTTAAAAAAAAAATAGTCCGCAGAATAATTGTGACACTATTTCAGTTTTTATGAATCCATTGTTCAACAGCACTTACATTTACGGAATTTTTTAAATATTTTTTTAATATTTTTTTCCAAAAGAAAGAAGCTCCTAAGCACGGAAATATGTGCATGATAAATACATTAGCGGCAAACGTTGAAGATAACAATTTAAGCGTAAATGAAAAAGAAAGCTTTATCGATCTATCTTTCGACGACACGTTCAAAGCGGAATTCCAGTCATTCTTATCAAGACCTCATTTTTGTCTCTCTATAAAAACATATAAATACCCATCACTCTATGGTAAAAAGGAGGCAATAAAAATTCGATTCAATTTCCAAAAACATATAATCTATATGTCAATAGGATAGCATGTATGTTATTTTGTGTGTAACGCTTACATCCGAGTGACTGTCGTTTAATTGTTATGGACTTCCATTTCTTGTAATGAATAATTTTAACAAGAATTCTTCATAAGTTTTGGTTTCGGTTTCGATTATAGCTGATGGCACTCCAGTAATCTATATTTTTATAAATAATTGTATCAAGAATTCTTCATAAGTTTTGGTCTGCAGGTTAGAGTACTCTTTCTCTTCTCGGGCTCTGGCTCATCAATTCCACTTTCCGACCCTTGTATCACATCTTCCCGCCGTGGGAGGGAGAGATAAATACCGACAATAGTAATCCAAATAATATAAATTCAATGGATTTTCTTGCATATTCCATCAGTTTTCAGTATTGTTATCCATTGTATTTTCTCGGTCATCTTTCTGATTTCCAATCTCTCATGTTTGATTTTTTTCAAAATATCTTTTACTGAATTATTCCTAGTGCTCCTACTATTATTGGTGTTATTTTGACTTTATTCATCTTCCATATTATTTTCAGCTCTCTTCGATTCTTTGATATTTACACTATAAACTGCTGGAACGGCTAAATCTATGATCTTGTTGTTGTTGTTGTTGTTGTTGTTGTTGGTGGTGGTGGTGGTGGTGGTGGCGGCTCACATGGAGCTTTTACACAAGTCAACAAACGACCTGATGTGTTGTGGTGTTCTCTGGAAACTGAGTGACAACAAGTCTCGCCAGATGTGTTGTCTGGGAGCTGAGTGACAACAAGTCTACCCAGACGTCCAGCTCTCTCCATCTCCCTCGAAAGCATTTGCAAATGAATTTGCATCATCGTAACAGCCGCTTATCATTGATTTCTCGCTGGTAGTGGCCATTAGTTTATCCTGAAATTTGAGTGGCACTCAGCCTCCCCAAGGTTCTTTTTGCGCTTGTCCAGCCGAGGTCTAGTTAGCGCTCGTTCCTCGGTCTTTCAGTTCTTCTTGACCCTTCTCGGCCCTTTGGTATCACTTTTTTGGGGGGTGGGACGGTGGTGAAACAATGGGGGTATGCATGATGGGGGTGTAGAACTTGTAAATATGCAGTTTCGTTGTTCTTCATTCCCTGTAACGCTTATTCGTTATATTATCTTGTATTATTCTCCGCATTCAAAGGTTTTCCTTAATATGTCCGTCGTTTTCATTATCGTTAGTCGTTGTACTTTTGCAGTTATTCCTCTGGTTCCAATTTCTAACATTATTTTTTCCAAGTTTTTCGGAATTGTTCCTAGTGTTCCTACTATTATCGGTACTATTTTGATTTTCTTCATCATCCAAATCCTTTTTAACTCTCTGGCTAGCTCTGTGTATTTGCTTCGTTTCTTCTTTTCTTTCATACTCACCCTGTGGTCAGCTGGGACAGCAAAGTCTACGATTTGACAGGATTTCTCTTTCTTGTTAATTATTACGACATCTGGTCTTCTTGCTTGGATGGGTTTGTCCGTCTGTATGTCCATGTCCCATAGGATTTTGTGGTTCTCGTTTTCAAGTGCTGTTGTGGGTTTATGCTTGCACCATTTGTCTGTACGCTCAAAATGCAGTCATTTGCATAATTCCCAGTGTACCGCCCTCCCCACTTGGCTATGCCTGTTTTTGTATTACCTTTGGGCCAGTTTGCTGCATTCACTTACTATATGGTTTATCGTTTCGTCTCTCTGTCCACAGAGTCTGCATCTGATGTTTTCTTGTGTTTTATCGATCCTTGCTTTGATATGGTTGGTTTTTATCGAGTTATCTTGTGCTGCAGTTATTAAAGATTCAGTTTCTCGGTTTATATGTCCTTTTCGCATCCATATCCTGGTGTTTTCGTTATTCTCATCTTTTTATTCTTATGAATCTTCAACGGAGTTGTTTCTCTTCCTATTTCTCTTTTCTCGTTTTGGCGTTTGTCTCTCTGTTTTCTGTGTCTCTCGCTGCCATAATTATCCTTTCAGTGCTTTGCATTATGTATTTTTCTAGTTCTTTTTTCGTGTCCTTCACACAGTATTCTATACAGATCAGTTCTCTCCCGCCGTCTTTCCTTTTCACGTAGAGTCTGTCAATCTCGTCCTTTGGGTGTTGTGCATTATGCATGGTCATGAGTTTCCTGGTTTTCTGGTCGAGTTGTCTCAGTTATTATTACGATTGTTCAAAAAAGTGGTTCTAGAAGAGGAAATTGCTGCAGAATGCCGGATTTGTGGTAAGACCTCAGAGTCAATTGCGCACCTTGCAGCAGGTTGTATTGGACAGGCCCAGAGAGAGTACCGCAAAAGACACGATCGCATGGAACTCCGGATATATTGGGAGGTGTGTAAGAGGGTTGGGGTGAAGTGTGCTGGAAAATGGTTTGAGTAGGTGCCTGATGAAGTGAGAACAAGTGAGGATGGCAAGGTAGAGGTATGGTGGGACAAAAGTGTCATAACGACCAAGCAATTGGAACATAACCATCCAGATTTGGTCGTCATTGATAAAGTCTCAAAAAACTTGCAGATTGTAGACTTTTCAGTACCTTGGGACAGGAATGTGAGAGAGAATGAGAATGAGAAGTGGAGCAATTATGCTCCATTGGCCTTGGAGATAAGGCGTATACATAGGGTTAAAACACAAATAATCCCGGTCGTAGTTGGTACACTAGGAGTAGTATCAAGTCGTCTGGAAGGACAATTGAAAAAAAAACTACAAATCCCCAATGTTTTTAGGTACCACCAACATCCTAAGGAAAACCCTTGATCTTTGAAGCTCCTGGTTTGAAGCCGGGATTGAGGGAAATCCTCTGGAAATGAATCCCATCCCTCCCCATAGAGACGTTGACAAACAAAATCAGAATTATTATTATTAGTAGTAGTAGTAGTATTGTTGTTGTTGTTATTGTTGTTGTTGTTGTTGTTATTATTATTATTATTATTATTCTCATTATTATTATTATTATTATTATTATTATTATTATTATTTACAACATATAGCTCGTGAAAGAGTGATACTAACCGACTCTTCCTGAGAAAAAAAAAATAAAAGGAAGAGGATTAATTGATTGTTATAGATTTCGTAGTCGATGAGATAAATGACTAGATAAATGCATAAAATACAACAAATATGCTGAATCCGACCATCAAAATCAGCGCCAAGTCACTACGGAAAAACAAAAACAAAAAAAATGCAAGCAAAAAAAAATTGGGAAGAGAAGCAACTACATAAGCTAATTATAAGACAAACCGATGAAAATGTATCTGGCTACGTAAAGGTCACCTTTACAAAGAAACAGAATCGTTAGCACCAGCTGCACAAAGCAACGCGACCGGAACAAACTAGGTAAAACTTAATATAGAAAATACTCAAGACAAAAACAAGCGGTCATCCACATCATAAATAATGCTAGTGTAAAAGGAATATTAAACTAAAGGTTTGAAAGATAGTTCAATGACAACTTTGCAAATTGCACTTTGAAATACAGACAAAGAGTATAAGGCGCCAAGCGAAACCAGTATCGGAAGGCAAAATCATAACAACATCCTCTGAGACATTAAAATACAAAATAGGCAAAATCATACTAAAGAAAATGGCCAATCAAAAGAAAAGGAAAATCTGCCAAATAATAGATTTCGACGTACCAGCATTTGCAGGGTGAAGCTGAAGGATATAGAAACACGATACAAGTACATGAAACTTACCAGAAAAGCAGTAATCGTAGAAACGCTAGAAATAATTCCGAAAACTTGGAGGATCTTTATTTTTCAGGATGACTCCACATCCTTGATCTTCACCTTATGATGTTGAGTGTTCAGCAAGAGGTATCAAGTACCATTTTAAAAATATTTTGTTTGACTCCGTCAGTAATTGAACTCTGGTCTCTTCATCTATTAGTGGATACTCTTCTAAATATGCTAATTAAATACTATTATTATATGCAAATAAAAGAAATAGTTTTAATATTTTTCTCATATATATATATATATATATATATATATATATATATACAACTAGTTATACCCTACCACGCGTTGCTGTGGCTCACATTGGCGCAATGATGTGTTTGAGTTAAAGTAACAATAGATTTTAAAAAATCTAGAGACGATTAAGGAAAATATTATTGACGTTAAAATGTTCTGAATCGGATAAATTTTTATTCAAAATATACTCCATCAAAAACATTTTCGTAAAAAAATCAAATCAAACGTAGACAAAGAGAAAAAAGTTGGCCGCTAATCAATTAAGTAATTATCAATGACAAACTTTTGAAATCTTGCGAGATAACTTTATATATTAAATGAACTAATGAACTAAACGTGCTAGTCAAAATCAAAGACTGATTTTCAAATTAGTTGATATCGACGACAAACTCAAAAAGATTCTACAAGATAACTTTATATATTAAATGGATCAACGGAAAATAGGCTAGTCAAAATCAAATATTAATTTATCAAATTAGTTGCTATCGAGGAAAAACTTTTAAATATATATATATATATATATATATATATATATATATATATATATATATATATATATTGAAAAGTTCAAGTGAAACAATAAGTATAAAAAAATCAATATTGATTTGTAACATTAGTTGATAGCGATGACTAACTGAGAAAATTCAACAAGATAATTTTATATATTAAATGGACTAGGAGAAAAATTGGCTAGTCAAAATCAAATATTGATTTATCAAATTGGTTGCTATTGTTGACAAAGTCCAAACAATCCAACAAGATAACTTTATACACTAAATATACCAAGGACTAAACTAGGTTGTCAAAATCAAATATCAATTTATGAAATCAGTTGCTAGGGATGACAAATTAAAAATATCTAACAAAATAACTTTATATATTAAATGAGCCAAGGGAAATAGGCTAGTCAAAATCAAATATTGATTAGTCAAATGCGACAAGATAATTTTATATATGAGATTAATAAAGTGTAAGTTCACACGGTGCAATTATTTTGCATTTGAAACATCGATGGAAAAGTTATTTAAAAAAGACAGTTTTTGTAACTGGAAAATCGAGCGGTTTATTCGTAGAATATGCATGCCATTAATTCCGCGTATTTCCTGTCGGCTGCTCTTTGAATTCGGATTGATTGTTCTTCCACACATCTCGAAATTGTGTGCACTGAATTCTGTCCTCCTTTCTGACGAGGCATCACAGCCAAACGCTAGAATTCTAACATTTCGGTGAACGCTGTCTAAAAGAATCTAGGTGATCGATAACCGTCTCATTCTTGCCTTCGATATCGGAACAGGCCCCAAACAGTTCCGATACGACTGGTTATTCTTACGCCACGTTCAACCAGAATAGCAAATTTCTTCCCATGTCTCTCTTTAAAAATTCCCCCACCTTTCCGTCGTCAAAGAATTCGGTTCCGTCAGGCGGGGAAAATGTGGGCATTTCTTTACTTCCGGTTGTAAACTGAGTTCGTAATTGTCTTGGATTTTCTTTTTGATTTCCAATGTCTGCCTTCCTCCTTCCCCACCGTTGCCGCCACCACTCAACTTCCGGTCTGGTGGTTTTTCAGAAGCGGGAAAATAGAGATGAAGAATTAAATGGTTGACATGAGTAGCGGTCGAGTTGTGTTTGTTAGGATATCTCTCTTGCAATTTCTCTTTCAATTCTTCGGATCACTGATTATGCTGTAGATTACTGATTCCGTTACGACCACTACTGCTGCTGAAATAATAATAATAATAATAATAATAATAATAATAATAATAATAATAATAATAATAATATGAAGAAGAAACCGCAACAGAAGTAAAACAAAAAATAGAGATACACTACATAAAAAACTGAACCGTAAAATTCTATATTAACTACTCCCCCCCCCACCTAAAAGTGTAGTGCTGGCATCGCATCAAATAGGCGAGAAGGGTTTTGGAAAATGAAAAGACTGAGGGGAATAAGCACTAACCAGACCACCACTGGATGAATGCGAAGAGGTTTGTGACTTTTAAGAGGCTTGCTATCACCATAATTCCAGTGATAACCCATGGTCATTGCCAGCGAAAAGTCAATAGCAAACGGCTGTTGCGATGGTGCAAATCTATTCTATTTTCAACAGCATATTTGTGCAAGAAACTATTTTCATCGATCACACTGGTCTCGACGTAGAAATATATACACCATACAGTCTTGTAGTAACGTCATTAGCACCCAAAATCAACAAATTTCAAACAAACAAATGAATTATTTGAATTCTTCGGACAACTGATCTCGTTGATTGTGAATTTTGAACCTAACCCTAACCTTTATCTAACCCTAAAACTAACCCTAGCTCAATTATAACTCGTCATATGTCTAGACAGTAATCGTAGATTCGTGCAAGTGCGTGTGTGCGCACTTGCACATGAATTACGTGATTCTTTTTTTCTTTTTTGGCAACTGCATTTTCTATTAGTGACAGTGCTCTTTTACAAAAAATTTTTGTTAACCATTCATTCGGTAGAAAAAAGCAATTTAGCGTATTTACCGATCAAAACGATTTCTGGTTTCTAAACTCCCCGGTAATATACGGTGTTATTTAATTTAAAGATCCGGCCGAAAATGTAAATCCGACCGTAACAATAGGATATTACTAGATATAACAAATCAGAATATCCGTAAACGTAATTGATAGCAGATTATACGAGTGGCAATTAGTCTAGCAAACTACTCCAACGTTTTCATTGTTACTTGTTTCTGACAATATGTCCTCTAAACAGTAAGACAGAAAACGCATGTCATTTATAGGTAAAATGTCCTCAGCAGTTTTATGCAAGGTGTGTACAGGATACGTAATCTAGCGGAAGTGATCAAAATATATTAATAAAAGGAACGTAATCTAGCGGTAAGGTTCGTAATAGATTGAAATCTCTGGTCCCCCTTGCCAATCTTTCACAAAAAACAACCGTCTAGCTGAATCCATTGTGAAAAAATTCCCCCACTCTATATCTGTGCCTAAATCAAAACGCGGATTCCATGAACAAAGCTTCTTTCTTAGAACTGCACGCCTGTGGAACTCTGTTCCGTCTGCCTGCTTCCCTCCGGACTACAACTTGGATGTCTTCAAGTCCAATGTTAACAAATTGCTAATGAACCGCCCCCATAAGTAAACACTTCATCAAAGCTCCACACTAAGGTAATGTACTTGCAATAACCCTTATCCCTGAGTGGCTTCCGGGCCTTGATAAGTGGTGATCAATGTGTAAAAAAAAAAAAAAAAAAAAGAACGTAATATTAGCGAGGTTCTCAGATTTCATAAAGGAACCCAATATAGCAGGATCTTCAAATTAGGTAACGCTTTTTACTTACGAGAAGTTTCATAACCGGAAGTCGTATGAATGGGCAAATGCACTAAGGCACCAAAATGTTCGTTGCTTTGCTTTTACTTTTTTTTTTTTTTCGTAAAATAATGTAGGCCTCTATTCTTAACTATTGCCGAGGTTCATTCATCATTCAAAAACATGTTAAACATGTATTGCTGACGCTTGTGCGTTGAACCTTGTTTACTTAATTACTTTTCTGATTTATTTGAATGAAATTTGTCATTCTGATTTCGTCTCGCTTTCACCGTAAGATGAAAGAGACAGTTTTTGGTCCCCGACAAAAGGAAGATGGACCTGTAAATTCACCCTTGTCCGTTCGTCTGTTAGTCTTTCTGCACTTTTCTCAATAATTACACCTTGGGATTTTTTAAAAATTTTGCACAAACATTAAACATGATATGAGTAAAAAAAAATAACAGAACGGATTTTCCGGAAATACTCCGTAGGGCTGCCTTTCGGTTTAAAATGGCTACAATTGACACTTTTGTGCTAATGAAAAAAAAATTAATGCCTTAGATTTTTATAAAACTTTCTGAAAATTTGTAACTACCTGATTTCTATATAATTTTGTTTGGGATAACTTCGGGATAACTTTTGGGTGTGTCCCAGGTTTCTTTTAGGGCTGATAAAAACATTCTGTTTTTGGGACTATTTTACCATATTTGTCCAACATTTTCTGTGTATGTCTATTTATTAGCAGTTTTGCATGGTGTTGCACTCAAATTTAAATATGTTAAGGCCTTGGGGACTTTTTGGGGTGGGGGGGGCAATGCTGAACTTATTCATTTTTTATGCCTCTTCACTGTGCACTAAGTGGGGCCATACATGCTTCACTTGTTTATTTTAATTTTAGTTTTTCACTCTTTCTTTTCTTTTCTTTTTCTTTCTTTTCTTTTCTTTTTCTTTCTTTCTAATTACTTTTCACTCTCTCTTTCTTTTCTTTTCTTTCTTTCTAATTGCTGTTTTGGTTCTAGTTTCTTTTCTTTTTCTTTCTTTTCTTTTCTTTCCTTTTTCTTTCTTTCCAATTGCTTTTAACTCTTTCTTTTCTTTTCTTTTCTTTCTTTCCAATTGCTGTTTTTGGTTCTAGTTTCTTTTCTTTTCTTTTTCTTTCTTTTCTTTTCTTTCCTTTTTCTTTTTCTTTCTTTCTAATTGCTTTTCACTCTTTCTTTTCTTTTCTTTTCATTTTCTTTCTTTCCAATTGCTGTTTTGGTTCTAATTTCTTTTCTTTTCTTTTTCTTTCTTTCCAATTGCTTTTCACTCTTTCTTTTCTTTTCTTTTCTTTTTCTTTCATTCCAATTGCTGTGTTGGTTCAAATGAAAGTCTTTTTCTGTCATCTTTTGTTGAACTTGCCCCGTTGGGAAGATGCATCTTATGTAGTATTTCATCTAATTTTTACGTTTTGTCCATCAAGGCCAAAAGGTACTCGATAATAATGACTAATAAGCAGAATCATTTTATTACTAGAAACCTTGGAGATTATTAATTTGTACCTTTACGATAATATATAATACCATTTGAGACGGGCCCGACGATAGAAGACAAGATAAGAATGAAAACTTGGATTTGTAAGACCAAAAGTCCAACTTTGATCGCCCTTCGGACCCCTTGGCGCAGTGGATAAAGGCGTTGAATCTCTACGGTTCCAGGTGAACATTGTTTGAAGATGGCGGTTTAAATCCTACTCAAAACCAAACAGAGAATTAGTTGGCCAAAAACGTGGTGAGACAACAACAACTATGGAAGGCAGTAATTATTGAGGATACAGTTAAGAGTCTCAGCATTCCTATCCCGTTACTGTTTACCGCCGCACGAACGCCAGGGAAATAATTGGGCGAAACGTCGTGAAACAACAATTATGAAGATGAGGATAATAGTCCGCAAATAAATAAATAAATTCACTCGTCTTAATGCCTAATCCCAAACTATCTGACCCAATACTTGTTGTTGAAATTAAATTTACAACGGGCTGCGGGTTTTACTAATTATGCATTAAAACGCACGACAAATGTACGACAAAGCGCGACAACTGCTCCTGCTAATTATTTATTTGTGTGATATTTAAGCATATCATTCGAGCAACCTGGGATTCTTATGTCAAAAACAGCCAAAATAACCGATTTTAATTTAGATGGACTGGCATGCGTTATTTTTTTCGCAAAAATGTATCTAAATAATAACCTTTTTTTCTTCAGACTAACAGGTCGTGATGTGAGAAATTAAATACTTTTTTAATATATTTACTTTTCATCGTCACGTTTTTGGCAAACATTTACTATGAAAAAACATTTACGGTTTTTAAAAGTGAACAAATATGCTTCTTTTTAACTTAGATGATTTTGATGATTGACGCGTATTAAAATTTTAAAAAATATATATTCCTAAAGTCTAAAAAGAAAACTTGTTTATTATTTACAAATAATTTTAGCAATAAATTTAAAAAAAATAAATAAATAAATATAAATAATAAAAAAAAAAACAGCACGCATAATTTTCCGTGGTGAAATATGCCGTACCTAAATATCACACAAATATATCAGCAGATGCAGTGCTACCCTTAACGTACATTTGTCGTGTCTTAATTTGTCGTGCACGAAAAGTAAACTGCTGGGCAGCTATCTACTTTTGTTGATTCACTCGCTACTGGACGCCATTAATTCCAACAGTACTAACCTTTTACCTGACGAATAAGCATTGGCCTTCGGGCAAAGTCACAGTGTAGTATCTGTTCTGATGCTACAGTTCATCTTTTCTGTCCTCGGTCAATGGAGGATAAATCCTTCGTGACTGAGACAATTTTAATTTTTATTCCTATCCAGAGTGCCCTCTCTTTGTGGAGCTGGATTTTACCCACATTAAAAACCGGCCTTGTGTCTAACTGTGCCCTCGTTTCTCCTAGTGGTTAGTAAATAGGAACAGATGACTGCAAGACATTCAAATGCTCGTATCTTTGGCCTGAAATGGGGGGAAAAGATGAGAGGGAAGGGCGTATTGGCAAAAAATAAAAATGGTGGCGATTCGTCTTCTATTTCGAAATATGTTTACTGCGGAAATATACACTTGATTTATTTTCGAACTCGTAAGTTTATCGATTCACTAGCTTTTTGTCTCATGGTGTGGAATGTCCATAAACCAATTGTAAAAAGGGATTTTAGATCAGAAATAGATTTTGTTTGTCATTTTTTATTTATTTAGATTTTCTTTATTTCTTTTTTAATTTTAGTTTTTTGTTTTTCCTCTTTCTATTTTATTTCTAGTCCCACTATTTTATTTTTTTCTATTATTTTCTTATTTCTCATTGATTTTTTTTTTTTTTTTTGTTCTCCGTTTATCATCATTTTAGTGAGTCAACGGAACATAGCAGTTGCCAAGTGGATAACGATGCAGACTGACGACCCAAGTATGTAAGGTTCGAATTCCGACGGTTCCATAATTCTATATTCACTTTCGCAACTATAACATGCTCCTTCCTGTAAGTACTTAAAAGAGTCGGGAACACTAACACTATGGCAGCAAACGGTATCCGATCAGATTCAGTTTCTGATATCAAACTACATCCATAATATGACTTCCGGCGCAAGTTTCAGTTACTTAAATTTATTAACTTATAAAATTGTCAAATAGAAAATATAGAATAGTAAACAAAGACAAAAAGAACCCTCTCCATGTTAAGAATACCTTTTTACATAATTATGTTATAATTTAAGCATGCCCAATAAACTGCAGAAGTTATTTAAAAAGGCAATGAGAGGGAGATACATAAAATCTACCTAAGCAGCTTTGGTTACATAGAGTTCGACATAGTATGCCGTACCTGCGTATCACCCAACTATTTCTGTTGGTTTCCACATTCCATGAATTTTCCTAATAGTTCGGGTATTTCTTCAGGGCAGGGGTGTTTAGTATGGTATACAATCCTCCCTTTGGTTACAATTTTCCTATTTCCTTTTCTTTTTATTTTCGAAACTGTTCTTAGTACTCCTACAATCATTTGTATCTGAACACCTTCCTTACCTTCATATTCCTTTCAGCACAATACCAAGTTTTATTACATTGCTGATTTTTTTTTTTTTTTTTTTTTTTTTACAATTACGAATTACTTAGGATCTCTATCCAGTCATAGCTGACAGAACGTGAACGTGCTATCCACGTCAAGTAAATAAAGGGTTCCGTTTGAAATTTTGTCCATATTCCAAAGTTCGAGAAGAAAACATTTCCGAGTTCGACAAGATATACCTGAAGAAGGTCGGAGGTTACATCGACCGAAACGTTGTGATAATGACACTCAAAATGAGAACAGTAGTCTAAGGAATCCAAATAATTCCAATAACTATGTTTTATGTATTCACAAGCTTTGTTTGTGTCTCCATCTTTATCATGTAATCTTCTGGGACGATGAATATTTAACAGCTTTATTCGATCTTCTTATTCGAATGTCTTTGTCAGAGGGGATCATGTAACCTTCGTTTTCCAATAAAAGCTTCGTTTATTATTATTATTATTATTATTATTATTATTATTATTATTATTATTATTATTATTATTATTGTTGTTGTTATTATTATTATTATTATTATTATTATTGTTATTATTATTATTATTATTGTTGTTGTTATTATTATTATTATTATTATTGTTATTATTATTATTATTATTATTATTATTGTTGTTATTATTATTATTATTATTATTATTATTGTTATTATTATTATTATTGTTGTTATTATTATTATTGTTGTTATTATTATTATTATTATTGTTATTATTATTATTGTTATTATTATTGTTATTATTATTGTTATTATTATTGTTGTTGTTATTATTATTATTATTATTATTGTTGTTATTATTATTATTATTATTGTTGTTATTATTATTATTATTATTGTTGTTGTTATTATTATTATTATTATTGTTATTATTATTGTTGTTGTTATTATTATTGTTATTATTATTGTTGTTGTTATTATTATTATTATTATTGTTATTATTGTTGTTGTTGTTGTTATTGTTATTATTGTTGTTGTTATTGTTGTTGTTATTGTTGTTGTTGTTGTTATTATTATTATTATTGTTGTTGTTGTTGTTGTTATTATTGTTGTTGTTGTTGTTGTTGTTGTTATTATTATTATTGTTGTTGTTGTTATTATTATTATTATTATTATTATTATTATTGTTGTTATTATTATTATTGTTGTTGTTATTATTATTATTTTTATTATTGTTGTTATTATTATTATTATTACTGTTGGTATTATTATTATTATTATTGTTGTTATTATCATTATTATTATTATTGTTATTATTATCGTTGTTGTTTGTTTGTTTGTTTGTTTGTTTGTTTTGCTTCTGTCGCTTCTTTGTAAATTTGAAATGCTGCTGTTGGCACATTCCCCCTTTTCTCACAGAAGAACAGAAGAGATTTTGTGAGTCTATATCTGCTGTATCGATACTTTTATGCTATGGTGTTCGAGTGACCTCCAATCTATAGTTCCTCTTCGTTAAACATTTACAAAATACAATAGAACGCCGGGGCGGCGTTTTTTTTTTATTATTATTTATTCTTTTTTATTTGTTTTTTTTTTTTCAGGTTACGATGTGGAATACGGTTTTTCCGGTCCCTGGTAACGGTATTCGTCCCGCCCCCCACCTTACGGTGTTATTTATAATGTTATTTGATTATATACATGTGTATTATATACCTTACTGTATTTTGTTTCTAATTTTTAATGTCGTATCACTGGGGTCTACTGTAGTTGCCTAGCTTAAACAACCGCCAAAAACATTCCCCATTCCCTACCTTTGTTCAAAACTAAACGAAAATTCCATGAGTAGAATTTCTTTCCGAGAGCTGTCAGTCTGTGGAACACAATAGTGTTTGTATGCTTCCCCGCTCACTATAACATGTAGTCATCAAAGGAATAAATACCTCTAGAGTCGTCCATTTAGTTAATCTAGCCCTACCCATGTTTCAGCTTGTCTGATTTTGTCTCAGCATCTACTTAACACTTTACCCTTATCCTTGAGTGGTTTCTGGGCCTTGATAAATGGTGAGCTTCCAAGTAAAAAAAAAAAAAAATTATCCCCAACCCAATCATACCCCTCTGTTATATTCCCTTTTCGGCTAGCTTTTTGCATTCGCTTAAGTTGTAGTGTGCCGTTTCGTCTCTTTGTTCACAATGTCTACTTTAAAATAGTGCACATCGTTCCATCTGAATTTAAATATATTATGATTAAACATTTATTAAGCAGAGCTAAGAGGGAAAAGATAACGAAATACCAAGGTTTTATATACATGCAACATGAAAAGAAACAGGAAATATACATCTTTAGAGTAATTATAAGAGCAACCTGACTTATGAAAAAATAATTTAAAAAACTATCTGGTAAATATGTATGTTAGTCCGTTTGAACGACGAGGGTTATCTGATCATCTTGGAGGAGGGGATAATGGATGACACGCGGAGTATTGTGAGGTAAGCGTTGCACAATCCCTAACCATCTCTTTCCTTCGCAGTGCCTGATTCCAGTGGCAGGAAGTTCAGGATGACTGGAAACAATGCCAAGATTAGCACATACAGCACTTGTTATTTCTAAATTATTGTCGATGCTTACCTTCGATGATCTAACGGAAACCGGTGTCCTAGCCCTTATATCGCAAATATACCCGGTGACGCAAGTGCAAGACATATACAAATAATTGCTCTTAAATTAGAATCTTACAAAAATATCTCGGTTGTAATGTATGAGATAGTGTTTGAGTTTCTGGCATCCGGTAGTACGTCTCATCCTCAGCTAGTACAAAATAATTTGTAAAAACAAGGTGTTCTTAATCGTATTTCTATTACCTTTGTTGTTAAAATCATCCATATATATATGTCATTTATCCCCCCCTTTTTTTAAATCTGTATCGCATCTCCTGAGAATATTGATGACATTAGACCTGTGACAAAATTTAGTGCAGATAGAATGTCTTCCTGGAAAATAACCCTCTCTATTCTTATCTCTGTCGTATATTTTTTTATCAGCTGTCAGTTCCGCTCTTCTTTTGCTTTCTCTATGAAGATGTTGATACTTTTATCTTGTATTTTGTACATCTTTAATCTATGTTAGGTGATTGTGTCACATGCTTTCTTGTACTCAATTCATATCGTGGTTATGTTATTTTTTATTTACTTTCATTATTATCATTATCATTATCATCATTCATTTTATTGTTATTATTATTATTATTATTATTATTATTATTATTATTATTATTATTATTAATATTAATATTTTTATTCTCATTATTATTATTGGCTCACAAGGAGGTCATCAAAGATCTCTCCTTGAAGACAACTTGTTTCCTGGAAACTGAATGAAAACAAGTCTTCCCAGCTTTCCAGTACTCTCCACCTCCTTCAATAACAATAAGCCTCCACCAGGTCCCAGTTCTCTTCGAACTTATACAGTGGAGGTCTGCTCAGTGCTCACTCCTCGGTCTTTCATTCCTCCTTGACTACTTGGCTATTCGGTCTCACTCTTTTTGGGGAGGAGGCCAATAATGTAGTAATGGGGGATGGGGGATGTTAGAGATTTTTTTCTTGTTCTTGTTCTTGTTGTTGTTGTTGTTGTTCTTCTTCTTCTTATTATTATTATTATTATTATTATTATTATTATTATTATTATTTACTTTCTTCTTCTGGACGATTTGTAACATAATTTATCTCTCTATCGCCAAATAATGAGGGTCAAAGAAGATGGAAAGACCTACGAGAGAAAGTACTCGCCAGACTTCCGCTGGATGAGTGCAACGAGGACTGGGACCTTGAGGAGGCTTTTTGCTACCAAAAAGTCCAGTGCAGACCAATGGGCGCCGCCAACGAGAAATCAATGGTAAGCGGCAGTTGTTCTTGTGCAAAGGTTACCGAAAGAGGTGGAGAGTACTGGAAATCTGGGACGACTTGTTGTCACTCAGACTCCAGAGAACACCACAAGTTGTTTTCAAAGAGCAATCTTTGATGATGGCTTGTGTCAATACTCCTAGTGAGTAAATAATAATAATAATAATAATAATAATAATAATAATAATAATAATGATAATAATAATGATAATAATAATAAAAATGATAATAATGATGATAATAATAATGATAATAATAATAATAATGATAATAATAATAATAATAATAATAATAATAATAATAATAATAATAATAATAATAATAATAATAATAATAATTAACAAGAAAGAAAAATCCTGTCAAATTGTAGACTTTGCTGTCCCAGCTGACCACAGGGTGAGTATGAAAGAAAAGAAGAAACGAAGCAAATACACAGCTAGCCAGAGAGTTAAAAGGGATTTGGATGATGAAGAAAATCAAAATAGTACCGATAATAATAGGAGCACTAGGAACAATCCCGAAAAACTTCGAAAAAAGAATGTCAGAAATTGGAATCAGAGTAATAACTGCAAAAGTACAACGACTAACGATAATGAAAACGACTGAAATATTAAGGAAACCCCTTAAATGCGGAGAATAATACAAGACAATATAAGGAATAAGCGTTACAGGGAATGAAGAACACCGAAACTGCATATTTACAAGTTCTACACACCGCATCATGCATCCCTCCATTGTTTCATCACCGATCCCCCCTCAAAAAAAAAAGATACTAAAGGGCCGAGAAGGGTCAATAAGGACTGAAAGACCGAGGAGCGAGCGCAAACCAGACCTCGGCTGGACAAGCGCAAAGAGAACTGGGACCTTGGGGAGGCTGAGTGCCACTCAAATTCCAGTATAAACCAATGGCCACTACCAGCGATTATGCAAATTCATTTGCAAATGCTATCGAAGGAGGTTGAGAGGGCTGGACGTCTGGGGAGACTTGTTGTCACTCAGCTTCCAGAGAATACCACAGGTTTCCAATCAGATCGTTTGTTGACTTGTGTGAAAGCTCCATGTGAGCCAATAATAATGATGTCAATATATTTCTTACACATTGAGAGTTATAGCGCAAGTCACTTTCAATGAGTTTTCGATGATAAAACCCAATAGTATTATTATTCAAATTCTGAGGGCTAGCAAGTCTTTCCAAGTTTCCAGTACTCCCTGATCGTTTCTATTAATATTGTGATTTACTTGCGGTTCTCTTACGTGAGATTTACCACTCATTTTCGTTGATACCGGGTGATGTTTTCTTTTTGTGTGCGTGCGTGCGTGCGTGCGTGCGTGCGTGTGTGTGTGTGTGTGTGTGTGTGTGTGTGTGTGTGTGTGTGTGTGTGTGTGTGTGTGTGTGTGTGTGTGTGTGTGTGTGTGTGTGTGTGTGTGTGTGTGTGTGCGTAAGATTCCTGTACTCTCTGTACCGTTCGAGTCGGGATCTGGGTTATATTATCCCTCATCTGTTCTTCGGCGAGATTTTTGTTTTGTGATTCTAACTGATGTCGGTCCCACTGCGTCCCCCCGAGAACGAGGGAGGTAGGTTATAGCATTTTTCTTGTATATTTACTTAGGTGATATTACATCACGAATACGAATACATCCGGGTCCTTCCTCATACGAATATGATTGGCTGGTTAAGCCACAAATGCGAGAGAGCCTGGCAGACGTCGAAAGATACGTCACAAGTCTAACGCTTAAGGATAGCACCAGCCATGATCACGAATACTTGTTTATTAAGGCAACTTACCAGATTGTTTTATTTGATTAATGTGGGCAAAACCACTCAGTTACTTCAAACAAACATAGCCCTTTCGTGGAATGTATCACTAGGTGATCTCAGCTAATTCCTCTATATTTCCGGATGTGTCCTTGCGTAATCTTATTTCTACTTACTTGATTGATCGTAATTTACTTGCCTTTCCACGAGGACAGAGATAGACACGAGATCTGTTTTAATGTGGAGAAAAGTCCAGCTTCTCTAAAACTAACCACTTTCGATTGGGACAAACATGAAAACTAAAATGGTCTAAATCTAGTAGGATTTCTCCTTCACAGAGCGATGGCAGAAAAGATTAAGTGTAGTATCAGAACAGGTACAACACTTTGGTCCTAGCCAATAACCAAGGTAACGTGCTTGGCCAGACTCACCAGGTTATGTGAGCTAGTTTCGGTACTTTAGAATTTTTATTAATATTATTATTTCCTTCAATACTGTGGTGTTTATAGCTTCATGCCCGCTTTAATTTTTCTCATCTTTTTCCCATGTTTTCGGAAATGTTCCTAGTGCTCCCACAATGATCGATATAACGGTATTTTTCCGCGTCCCATTCTCCCTTCATCTTCTGCCACGTTCTTTTACTTAATACTTCTGGCTCCTTCAGATTAAATCCGTGATCAGGTGGGACTAGGAAATCTATTGTTTCGCAGGTTTTTTCCTTCTTGTCGATTATAATCATGTCTGATTTCTTGCTTGTTTGTGTTTGTTTGTGTTTTAATGTCCCAGGGGATTATATGCCTTTCGTTTTTCCAATATTGTGTTCGGTTTGTGTTTTTACCATTTGTCTCTGCGCTCAAAATGTAGTCATTTCACAGTTCCCAATAGATCTTCTCCCCAACCTAACCCTAACCATAACACATGTCTACTTTTTTATATTCTTTTGGGGCCAGTTTACTGCATCGAGTTATGACGTAGTTTAACGTGTCGTCTGTGTTTACAGGGGCTACATTTGCTGCTTTCCCGGGTCTTTTGCCTTTGGTGTACGTTCCTCTGATCGTGTTATTTTATGCGTTGTCAGTAGTGATTTTGTTTCGCTTTTGACGTATTATTCCGGCAGTTATTTACATGTTTCCTTGTGCGTAACTTCTTTTGAAATAATCTTTGTAATTATTACCGTTACTATTTTGATTTACACGCCTTTTTCTCCATCTCTGTAGTGTTTAGTACTGTGATCAGAGTCGTTATATTTTGTTGTATTTCTATAGTTTTTTTTTAGTTGCACAATCTACACAATATTTTTTTTAATACTAGCGAACTATTTTACACTTTATTTCTTTTTTACATAGTAGATTACAACAAACAAACAAACACACACACACACATACATATATTCAGGCATCATTTTTTTTATTTAAGCCAACCTTGCTTGCAACATAATCTGTTTTATTAATTTTTTTTTTATTATTAATATTTGTTTAGATTTTACGAATAATCTTATTGTATTAAATCAAAACCTCGTATACATACAGTGCTAGCAAAAAGAAAGTCCGCACTAGTCATTTAAAAAAAAGGCAAATTTAAGCTAAATTTAATGTACTTGTTTAAACAACCTATACCTCATTTGATTCGCCTTTTATCCCTCTATAATTTTACCTGTTCATATTTGACTTTTAATTGAAATATTCTAGTGTTCACATCAATTTAAAAAAATAACTTCTAATTGAGGAGGCAAAAGGAAAGTCTGCAGCAACAAATTCGCTTTAAACCAGCTTTAATTATCGCCCCTAAATCAGTTTAAAATATACATCAACAGGCACCAAAGCATCTTTAATCGTAATTGTTGTTGTTCCAGGTTATACAACGTAACATTTAGTTCATATGCCACGACTTTCTCTTAGTGATAGTCAGGAGTTCATTTATCTCCGCCTTTCTGGTTTATCCAATCGAGAAATCGGCCGCAGGTTGAAATGTGATGAGAAAACGGTACGAAAGACTGTGCAAAAGCACCAAAATACCGGCAGTGTTCGTGATTCCCCTAAATCTCGTCGTACTAGAGTTACTTGTAACGGGGAAGACAATGCTATCGAGATCCGCAGCCTAAGAAACAGATTTGAAACGGCTCTCCAAATCCAACAATAGTGCAATCATGTTAAAAATTGCTCCCATTTCTACTGTCAAGAATAGATTAAAGGAATTTAATTTGCGAGGATATATTGCAAGACGCAAGCCAATGATTTCTGTAAAGAACAGAAAGCGCCGTCTGGGCTTTGTCAGATGCAATGAAGATCATGACTCTTCATATTGGTCAAAAGTGCTTTTTAGCGACGATAGCAAGTTCAATAGGCTAGGCAGTGATGGTAGGCAGTACGCCAGTCGGAGGAAAGACGAAGAATTTCATCCTATGTGCCCAGTTTATACGTTGCAAGGTGTTGGAGGTTCAGTTTTGGTGTGGGGAATTATTAGTACCAATGGTCCAGAGCTTATAGTTCGCTTGCAAGGTCGAATTAATTCGACCAAGTATATTTATGTGCTGACTAAGCATTTTCTACCCTATTTTGGTCGGAATTTGGATGATAATCGAATCTTCATGCAGGATAATGCCCCCATTCACACAGCTTGCAATATCAAGAGGTTCCTGGAAGACCATGATATTCCGTGTTTGGATTGACCTGCACAATCTCCAGACCTCAATCCTATCGAACACTTATGGGATTACATACAGTAATAGCTACGCAATGATAAAATTTCAAATTTGGAAGAACTTTGGACAAAATTTAAAGAAACGTTAAATGCCCTTTCCCTGAGTATTACTGCAGTTTAATTCAAGGAATTTCCCCAAAATGGTATACTGTAAAATTGCAGAAGGGCTATGCTACTAAATATTAACTAGTTCATTGTGTTCCTGTTGTATTTGTGTTGCATTAATGTCCAAAATTACATTTAAATAACAATTTTCCATTGTGCGAACTTTCTTTTTGCCTCCTCAATTTGAATTTATTTTTTAAAATTGACGTAAACACTATAATATTTCAATTTAAAGTCAAATGTGAACAGGTAAAATTATAAAAGAATAAAAGGCCAATCAAATAATAAGTATATGTTGTTTAAACAGTTACATTAAATTTATCTTAAATTTGCAGTTTTTGAACAAGTTACAAGTGCGGACTTTCTTTTTGCCCATATATATATATATATATATATATATATATATATATATATATATATATATATATGTATGTATGTATGTATTAATTTTAAGGGAATTAGAACAGAAGACTAAAGAGAAGAGTTTATTTTAATGTATTAGTAAATGCATAGAATTAAAAGAAAACGGTGTTCGTTGTAATTGAGATATATAATAAGCTCGATAGGCATATATATACTAGAGCTATTTTAATATTGAGTAAGATGGCTGATAATTTGTAATTAAAATTAAAAATTAAAAATCGTTTCGCAAGGAAGAACAAACAAATCAATAAATTGTACGATTGCTTCGGAAACAATGTTTTTATTGAGATAGACAATAAGTTTTGGACAATAATTTTATCATTTGATTTTATAAAACAGTCTCCTCATCAGCAAAAAGGAGTGGGTGGGGGTTTAAAGGCACCAAAAATAAAAATAGCATTTTTTTAAGTAAGGCAGATATATCTGGAAAATATTTAAAATATAAAAACAGTTACTTATTTTGATGTTGATAAACAAAGTAAAATAAAATAAAATAAAATCGGATGGAAAAGTAAGATTAAGGGGGGTATCTTAAATATTTCTAATAAAAATATATATACCTTTTAATCGTCCGCTTTTAAAGCCCGTAAGTATCATCGTCAATGCATTCATTGGGATGTTAAATGTAGTTTATGAATGGTTGAAAATGTTGAGATATATATATATATATATATATATATATATATGCTTCAAAAGAAACATTAATAATATAATATTAGTAGTTTACAATCGTTTGAAACGCTATATTTCAATTTATCTTAAATAATTCTATTATAAAGGGAGATAACTGGCATTTTTGAAAAATGATACTCAAATAGAAAACTTTTATTGTTCAAAGTGAGATAATCACTGAATAATATGAATTACTAATTTTTATATATTTTTTAAAAGATAGTACTATTAACAAAATCAATTATACCATGAACCTTTTTGGTGGTAATTAAATAATAATATAATTTATAATAGTAGCTATAAGATTTATATAACTAATATTAATAAAAATAATAGATATGAGTATATGTATATGCATACATATATGTATATGTAAATATATAAATATGTATATGTGCATATGTATAGATATGTAGATGCATATATGTATATATATGTGTATATATAAATATATGCGTATATATATTTATATCTTTATATGTGTGTGTATATATATATATGATATGATGAGAAAGATATATGTATGTATATCTATATATATGTACATATATGTACTCGTATTTCTATATATGTAAATATATGTACATGTATATATATATGTATGTAAATGTGCATACATGTATATATAACTATATATATATATACATGTGTATATATGCATATATGTATATATATCCACATATATTTTTTCCAAAATATACATACCTATATATGTGTATATGTGTATATATATGTATATATGTATGCATATATGTATAAATATATGTTTATATATATGTATATACATAAGTATATATCTATAAATATATATATATGCGTATATATATGTATATATATCTATGTATATGTATGTGTATATGCATATATGTATGGACATATGTATATATGTATATATGTATATATTTATATATATGTATACATATGTATATATTAATATATATATCTATATGTATATATATGTGTATATGTTTGTATTTATATACATGTATATATGCATAAATATGTATATATATATGTGTATATTTATATATATGTTTATGTATATGCATATATATGTGTATATATATGTATATAGTTGTATATATTTATATATATTTATATATATTTATATATAAACGTATATGTATATATATGTATGCATATGTATATAGCTATATATGCATATATATGTATATGTATTAGATGTATATATATGTAATTATATATGTATAATTAGATATATATATGTATACTTATATGTATATAAATATGTATACATATGTATATATATATATCTTTTTGTTATGTATAGGTATATGTATAATTCTTGCTATATACAACATGAAAATAATATTAAAAAATGAAAATACTTGAATCATCATATATTAGAAACTTTAAATCTTTTATAAATGATATTGCATACGAGAAAAGTAGTAACATTCTAAAATATAACTGTAGTTTATACTGAACGGACTTTACTTACGGTGTCCACGAAGTTGCTAATTTTAATACTCGATTTTTTTATCGATTTGTAGTCAGAATTGCCTTTTCATTGACACTGTATATTTTAACTTATAGTCGTTTAATGTGTATTTTAGTTTTCACTTGTAATTCTCATTTTCGCTCTTTGGCCCTTTTACTTCAACACTTGAAGATGATCCGTAGATGAATTTAAAGCGCTCGTGACAGCAACAACTATGGAATTATTATTAATTCCTTTTTATTTTGATACAAAATCAATTATACGGAAAACCGAAAAATTAAAAAAAAAAAAGAATCAACAAGCAAAGTGTCTCCCTTGCCTTTAATGATATCTATTTGCTTCAATTCATATATATATATATATATATATATATATATATATATATATATATGTATGTATGTATGTATATGTATATATATGTATATTTAATATAATATAATATATCTATTATGTATATTTAATATAATATAATATATCTATTATGTATAATGTATGTATATGTATATATGTATATATGTGTATATGTTTATATATGTGTATATGTTTATCTATATATATGTATATGTGTATATGTATATGTGTATGTATATATATATGTATATATATATGGATAGATATGTGTATATGTATATGTATTTATGTATATGTATGTATATATGTATATGTATGTATATGTGTATATGTATTATATAAATATGTATATGTATATATGCATATGTGTATATATATACATATATACCTATATATATGTGTATATATATATGCATATGTATATGTGTATATTTATTTATATATACATATATGCATATATAAGTATATGTGTATATATATATGTATATGTACATATACGTAATTATATGTATATGCATGTATATGTATATATATGTATGCATATTTGTACGTATTTATATATATGTATATGCATATTTATGTATATATATGTATATATATTTGTATATATATATAAGTATATATATATAAATGAATATATATGTATATATAAGTATACATATATTTATATATACATATGTTTATATATGCATGTATATATATGTATATATGTATTTACGTATATATGTATATATAGATGTATGCATATATGCATAAATATGTGTCCGTATATATGGATATATGTGTATATATGCATATTATGTATATACGTATATATATGTATGTATATACATATATGTATGTATGAATATATATATAGGTATATATATATATGTATATACGTCTGTATCTATGTATATATGTATCTACCTGTCTATGTATACCTATATATATATGTATAACCATAAGTATATATATATGTATATATATGTACATATATATATGTAGATTTCCGTATATATGTATATGTATATATATATGTCTGTATATATATGTATGTCTATGCTTATGTATGTATACATAATATGTATATAATTATTATCATATATGTATATATATTTATATATAGATATATGTGTATATGTATATATACATGTATGTATATGTATACATCTCTATGTTAATATCTATTATATATAATGCATGTATATATATATGTACATATGTGTACGTATATGTATGTATGTATATATAGGCTTATGAATATATATAAGCATATTTATGTATATATGTGTATATGTATATATATGCAGCCGTTGAGATTTGAAAAAACATATCACTCGATCACCAGTCGAGCGCGAGGGAAAATTTACTCGCCCCAAAATATGTTTACTCGTCCGACTTTATGTCTTTGTTTCAGTTAATAATAGTAAATAATTTTACAACAAGAAATTACCGTGTGTATAATCTAACAAGAAAATATTTGTTTAACTCTTGTAAATCAACTATTTTATTACTACAAACATTTCAGTAAATATTCAACAAAACGTTAAAATACCACACCAGTTTCTGTATATATTATTGTTCCATAGAAATAAGAATCATTTCTTCCAATGTTTGACGGAACGATGCGTTTTTTCCTCTTTCGAATGTTCGTTTTTACTTTTATAAGCATGAAGTGTGTGTAGTTGTAGTGTCGAAGAATTATTTTCCAAATGAATTTCAAAATCAGAGAGCTAAATGAAGGCGACATTTTGACTACACGCCGAATGTGTAAATTTGACCTCTTGTTGACCTTTATCTTGACCACTCTTTTTTTCAATACGATATTCCAACGGAAGATTATGCCTTCATGAAAAATTTGTAATCCTGTACTTTAAAGAACGCCAACATTTATTAAACTATAGGAGAGAAATAGCGAACAACTGTGTTCACTGGATAAAATTTACTCTAGGATAGAGATACAAAATAACTTTAAAACTAACAAAAACAATAGAAAATAAACAAATAAATAAAATAAATAAACATGCATATACATAAACTATCATACATATATGTATGTACATATATATATATATATATATATATATATATATAACATAAAAAATTAACCTCGATTTAAAACGGTTCAAGACACTAGATATCCAGGCTTAATAGAACACACACAAAGAATCAGGTTAACCAGAGGTCAAATAGGCCTTTGGCCTGTAAGTGCATGTTCATTGGCTGATAGGAAGGGCGCGGTGGATACTAGAAAGCTGATTGGCTAACTAAAATCTCAATAGAAGATGCGTATATAAAAACGACAGACAACCACAAAATTTGCGCATAAGCACTCAGGCTAGTCTAATATCTAAAAGATATGTGTTTTGTGTGTTGAATAATGTATAACTTTTTATATATTACAATATACAATCTCATTTGAATACAATTTTGGAATGAAGAAATTCAGTTAAATAATCCTTTCGCCCACACTTTTTAGAAATTTAATAGTGGTCTGAGTTCTTATATAACTGAAAAACTATTCCATCAAGATTTAAAGAAGTCGAATCGATGGCTCCGTTCAGTCTCGAAAGACAAAGGATATCCTTTGTAGGAGCAGTTGCTCGTGTAAATGTGAGCAGTTGCTCGTGTAAATGTGAGGTAAAGGTTGCGCAATCACTAACCACATCCCTCCTAAATCGAGACTGCTTGAGTCCAGTGGCAAGGAGAAATCCACGACGCCTGGAAACAATGCTGAGGTAAGCGGAGAGCACATACAGCACCTGGAAGTCCCAAATAGTCACCCATTAATATTGACCAGGTTCAACGTTGCTTAACGTGCGTCAACGTGATTACGAACACTGAATAATTCCCATAATACAAAATCTCTGATTCTTGTCTCAACTTGACTCTGTAAGAGGGCAGTGTTTTAAAAAGTAATGTTCGTTATTCAGACTAATTGTAACTATTGGACAAAAAAAAACATTTAACTCGTAAAAGAACATTTAACGCGTAAAAGAAAGCAATAATATAATCATACAACAATTATTACAACAATAATACTATACCAATATTTCTTATTAATTCTCTAAGGCAAAAACAGTCCAACATTTGTACTTAGAATTCCTTGTAGAGTTTGGAATATTTCGACTCTATCATCATTTTTTTAAGGAAATCGCTCGAGACAAGTTATGATTCCACTTGATGTAAAGAGCTAAGAAAAAAAAAAGGAAAACACTATTTTAACGTAAAAAACCTAGCTACCTATAAGTATAAAATGACGAGGTTCTGACAAAAGAAACAGAAATTATTCCCCCCTCCACCACTTGTTAAAAAAAAAACGCTCATAGAATGTGGGAACTGAAGGACAAAATCAGGGAAGCGAGAGTTACGAGCTTGCCGAAAGTAAACTCAAGTTACATTTTCTACTTCACACTATTATATATATTCTGAGCAGGAAATTAGCAACCCTCCCCTTTGTCAGAAACATCGCTCATGGAAGTTATGAGGCTGTCAAAAGTAAATCAAAGCTTCCTCTCTCTACTCTTCCTTTCTATGGCCTTGTTATGTATATATATATATATATATATATATATATATATATATATATATATATATATATATATATGGTACTTGTGCAGTTAACGAACCAGACGTAACTCAGCATTTGCTCGGCTTTGTCCGGCGCATGACGTCAACAACGCGGGTTTTGCTGCTGTCTGACGAAACATGGTCATCAGCCAATCAAAACGCTGCAGGCTTAGTTTCAATTTGACGCGCGTGCGCGCACCGAGCAGCAGACGAGAATTTCGATGTGTACATTCGAGATGGCGGCGATTAGGAACCCCCAGCGCGAATGTGGGTTGCGATCACGCCACACAGTTATGGACTGGAAGAATTTCCTGCGAGATATAATATGCCGGGCTTACTTTCTGAGGAATCCTCGGCAGATAGGAGGTCCAGGCCATACGGTCGAAATCGACGAGTCTGTCTCCTTCAAACGCCGGAAACACAACGTCGGCAGACGTCTAACACCGCTCTGGGATTTCGGCCGATACGCTGACCCCGCCAAAAAGGAGTTTTTTTTGGTAAACGTACCAAATAGAAATGCCGAGAGCCCCCTTCCACTAATAAGAAAATACATTCTGCCGGGGACTAAGGTCGTAGCACACTGTTGGAGGGCTTGCAGCAAAGTTGGAGAAGAGGGGTATCACCATTTAACGGTGAATCACAGCCTTAATTTTGTAGATCCCGTCGTAACACAGGCAATAGGAAATAATGTGGAGCAGATGTGGAAGGAAGCAAAGCAACGCAATAAACGAGAATGCGGAACCAACCGGGAGCTTTTGGACACATATCTTTTAGAGTTTATGTGGAGACAAAAGTTTACTAGATAACCGTTGACTTCATATTAACCCACATCACCGAAAGCTACCCGGTTGGTAAGGAGCTTCCTATCACATTCGCTATCTCATCTCCGTCCACTTTATCGTCTGATGACCTCCAAAAGTCTGAGGAAAATACATCCTCCTGAGAAAAAAAATTCCTGGTTTAAAAAAAAAAAAAGTTTTGTTCCTTTCCTTTTTCTTACGATTTTTTCTTTTTTTTTTTATGCAAATAGTTGAAGAAAAACACGTTTCATAAAAACAATTACTGACTATTATTAAAAAAAAAAATATCATACACATATCATTTTTCTTGGTTATTTTACGCAAATAGTTGAAAAAAAAAGTTTCATTATAAAAATAATTACTATTTACAAAAAATGTTTTATATGTATATATTTTACAAACAAAACAATTTAAAACAATTTCATTTTACAGTTATTTTGTAGCGTTGTTTTTTTATCGGCAACGCTCGGTTTTATCCGGCTGCTGACGTCATGCGCCGGACAAAGCCGAGCAAATGCTGAGGTACGTCTGGTTCGTTAAATGCGCAAGTACCATATATATATATATATATATATATATATATATATATATATATATATATATTGTTGGGACGAGTAATTGGAATCGGTATTCAGAAAAAAATCAGTGCTTATTTTTCGATGTCAAAAACGATTCTTTTAATTGTCTTTTTAATTTAATTTTGTTTAAAGCAAAATCTTCCACTACTGGTAGTAATAATAAATAATAAATGTTTATTGATTTTTAAACTACTAGAAAAAATACGTTTTTACGTTTGAGAAAATATCTGCACATTTAACATGTGCTTGTACGGTCATCAGGAAAAATAACAATTCTGTAGTTTAATATTAAAGAGATCTATAAAGAATTGAAATTGAAATCAGTAATTGTATCGAAATCGAAGAAAATATTAGAAATACCCCCATCAATATATATATATATATATATATATATATATATATATATATATATATATATATATATATATATATATATATATTAAGTAATGTGATTGATAATTTAAAATTTAAAAATCAAATTATAATCAAATTAAAAATCCGTTTCATAAGAAGGAACAACAACAAAATCAATTACCTGTACGATCGTTTCGGAAAACAATGCTTTTTATTGTGGTATACATCAAGTTATGTACAATAATTATATATAGTTTTTTGATAAGCAAGGTCTCCTCATCAGCAAATTTTGAAGTGTTTTTATTGAATTTAAAAGACACCATAAATAAACCTAGCATTAAAAGTAAGGCAGATGAATCTTTTAATTTTTCGTAATATATATATATATATATATATATATATATATATATATATATATATATATATGTACATGTATGTTTATATATATATATAATCTTAAATAATATATATATATATATATATATATATATATATATATATATATATATATATATATATATATCTTAAAAATCTTATCTATATATTTTACATTTTGCTTAACTACTGGTAAGTTAAGAGGAATCTATACTTTACAGAAGATTATTGTTTTTCGCTAAGTGGAAACCGTTATTGCTTTAACTCGAAACCCGAACGCCAACTTAACAAGAGAAACGAGATAACGAATTTGAATCTAACTTACCCCCCCCCCTTTATTTTTACCCGACCTTGCGTTGACGACATCTAGTTACGAAATCATTACAGATATAGGAGGAAGGAACTTTTCGTCGTAAAAGTGCACAAACAGATAATTAAGATAGACTTTCATTTAGTCGTTTGTTTGTTTTGTTTTTTGTTTTTTTTATTTGTTAGAAAGCCGAGTTTGTTTCTTTGTTATCGATAAACTGAGTATTTAACGATCATCCGGTATATTCTGATCCCTTTGAAAAGGCAATACAATAGAAGTTTCGAAGAGAAGCATTACAAGAACTTCCAGGAAGAATACATAGAAATATCTACGATGAAAAAGTAACATCACCTCCCATCACCAACGTATATACATTTTGAATCAACAGTAATTTGGATCCCCCCCTCTCTCTCTCTCTCTCTCTCTCTCTCTCTCTCTCTCTCTCTCTAGCAAAGCAACTGTTTGTTCGTGTTCCGACATGCTTAATCAAAAAAAAAAAAAAAAAAAAAAAAACGGCAGATGGAAGTTATAAAGACAAGTAATAACCAAACTAAAAACCAGAAATGTGAGAGTTTGTGTATGTATGCGCGTATGTGTGTCTGTGTGTGTGCGCGCGCGCGTGTGGGTGCATGCATGCGCATGAATGTTCGTGCTTATTTTTACACGTGCATGGTCATGTGCTTCAATTCTAGGGGAGTGTGTCGATAAATTCGTTTTGGCAATTGGTAACTAATTAAAAACGATTTTAAAATCAGCGTAGTAAACGGGAAGGATATTTTTTGCGTAGAACAGATAGACGATCACACAATCGGTTATTAAATAATAATAATAATAATAATAATAATAATAATAATAATAATAATAATAATGATAATAATAATAATAATAATAATAAACATACAAATATTTTAGAATATTGTCTTGTTACTGTGATAGTACAGGGAGAAGAATAGCAACAGTTACAGGGACAGCTACAAAGTGTAGTATCTGTTCTTCAGATGCTGCACTTCTATTTCTTGTTCTCTTTCGGTGGAGGAGAAATCCTTCACGACTGAGACAATTTTTATTTTTGTACCTTTTCTCCACGTTAAAAAACGACCCTGGTGTCTAACTCTGTCCCGTGGGGAGGCATAGTAAATAGGTACAATAACAAATACCAATGAAATTGAACTTTACTTTTTCACACATGCACACACACACACACACACACAAAATTAATATTAAAAAAAAAAAAAAAAAAAAAGATGCATACACAAACACACAGACAACTGTTTTTTAAATTGTAAATATGGTTTTGATTCTTAAACGCTGGGGATTTATTAGTTAGTTTAAGATCCATAGAGTGAATGAGGTATTTTGGTAAATGTTGCCAGTCAAGAGTAAGACTCCAAAGTCTACATTTATTACTTTTTAATCACTTTAGTCACAAAGACCCTGAACCCTTCCCCTCCCCAATTTCTTGTAGGGCCTTGTGCCTAATTTTTTTGTTTGAAAATGTTTTTTGTTTTTTTTACTTAATTGTATTTACAAAATTTTAAAAGCAATAAAATATATAAACAAGATCAAAGTGTAGTATCTGTTCCGACAGATACTGCAAGCAAAGACCAGATGTGGGGGCGACCCTACATATAAGACCTTGATCAATGTAGGGGCAACCCTTCATACCGATTGTCACTAACCAGCTCCCCTACTCCCCGGGGAGTTGGTCCCCATTTCCCCTTCACTCCTCACTTTAAAAATCGGCCTTGTGCCTAATTTGCTCAGTGGGGGAGCAAATAAATACCTCAAAGTGTAGTATCTGTTCTTCAGATGCTGCACTTCCATTTCTTGTTCTCTTCCGGTGGAGGAGCAGTCCTTCATGACTGAGGATTTTTTTTTATTTTTGTACCCTTTCTCCACGTTAAAAAACGACCCTGGTATCTAACTCTGTCCCGTGGGGAGGCATAGTAAATAGGTACAATAACAAACATAAATTAAATAAAAAAACAAAAGCGAGGCGGATGATTGTGAATACTATTTAATACGTTATTTTATTTTAAGATCTAACTTTTTTTTTCTGTTGTTATGGTTTCGTAAATCTTAAATATTATCAATCACATCTAATACTGTTAAAAAAAAAATTAACATTCAGAAATTATTTGCTAAAGCCGCACGAAAAATGTGTGGATCATTCTAGCGCTCCAAAAAGTGTCACGCTCTCGACGTAATTTTCTACCAAGAAATACGTCAAATACGTGCTTAAGATGGAGTACCATTTACACATTTGAGGAGGAGAGACTCAGATTATTCTTTCCTGTATTAGTAGGGTACAAAACCGTTTTCGAAATCTAGTAGGCATCTTTTTTTTGTTTTTTTTTTTGTTTTTTGCTTTCTGACTTCGTCTTGATTCTCACAGAACCAAGAGAAAAGAGACGTTGCGAATCTATTTTGCTAGATCTTTATTTATATGATAGGTACTCGGTTGAGCTTATATCTATACCTACTAAAAACCTTCACAACAAATACTCGTCTAACTACAACAACTGCCAATAATTTCCCTTACTCCTTATCAGTGCCTAAAACTAAACGAAAATTCCATGAGCAAAGTTTCTCTCCTAGAACTGCCTGGCTGTGGAATACAATACCGTAGAGCTGCTTTCCAGATGATACTAATATTGTTGTTTTCAAGTCAAATGTAAATAAGTTTCTGTTGAGCTATATTCTTCAATAAGCAAACCCTATCCAAATTCCGTTATTATTGATTATTACGACATTCGCACACTCTCCTCCTTATCCTCAAATTGGCTTTAGGCCTTGGTAAACAGTGACCTCTCATTTATTAAAAAAACTCAACTATTATCATCAATCTTTGTTTAATGGGCATTTTTAGCAAGCGTGGCAACCATCTTTTTAATTCCATATTAGAATGCATAAAGCGAAAACTTTAGGCATTTTAATATGTTAATCCTTGAAACATACGGACTGGAGGATACCGTAAAACATAGCTTGTTAGCATATTGTTTGCATACGGGTTTTCCCCAAAATTCTCTTGAAGTATATAAGAAAGAAGTCGAATGTTGTATGTTTTGAACATTCTCATGAGCGTATAAGCTCCAAATAAGCTGCAGGATCGCCATTTAGTTTTTGTTGACGATCGTTCAAAGCCTAAAGCCATTCATAATGATCTAATAAACACTTAATGTCTTCAGATAATCTCCCCCGACCCCCATCTATCTCCCTCCATGTATGTATGTATGTATGTATCTATCTATCTATCTATCTATCTCTGTACACACACACACACACACATATATATATATATATATATATATATATATATATATATATATACTAGCGGGGGTACCTGGCGTTTCCCGAGTGTTTGTTTCCGGGACGGGGGGGGGAGTTTTAAAAAATGTTATGGTAGGTAAGCAGGAAGGATCAAACCCGGAGTCATGAGTAAAAGTAGGAAAATAAAGTGTGAAAAAAAAACAAAATACATCTGCAACGTTAACAGTTCGGCCACCAAGAAAAGTCCATTCCAGTTGTTTAGGAAAAAAATAAATAAATAAATAAACGACTACGGTAGGTCGGCGCGAACGTGAAAATATAATGTGAATTGTCCAGCACGCTAACCACTACGCCACAGCGCACTGCAGCTAAGTTTAGTGATTTTAAATAACTTCACATGAAAGAACTACGAAGCCAAACCGGTGTTCTCTTCTCAACTGTTCCTTGTGAACGATCCCCAAACGGTGTTAAGTGGTGACAAGGGGAGGAGGAATTTTTTAGAGAGAAAATATTTTACCACTTCCATTGATCTTAACCGATTTTGGCCGTGACTTCTCAACAGAAAAAGTATAGAAATCTAAGATTATCGAGGAATTTGAGAAATAATAAGCCTATAACACACCTCAGATATTGTTCTGCCGTTTGTGCATATTATATTTGCATGAAATATCTTGATTTTTAATCCTATTAATGTCAAAATCAGACGGGAAAAAATGAGTTCATTTTATATATATATATATATATATATATATATATATATATATATATAGAGAGAGAGAGAGAGAGAGAGAGAGAGAGAGAGAGAGAGACATATATTAAAGTTAAAAGTTCCTTCCTATTTTTTCTGATCAGCCACTGCGGAAAATGTTCAAGATTGACATAATAATTATGTGATTGTTTCTGCTGTTAAAATAGAGGGCGTTTTGACACGTTGAAAAATAAATGTCCAGATGAATAATATCTTGGAATTCGGAATACATCTGTTTTGACATTTATTTATATATACTCTGAAGTTAAGTTTAGCATACGTCGAGCTTCATAAATGAAAGGATTAAAGTATGAATGAAGGGTAAAATATGGTAAAATATAATTGGAAAAGTATATTTTTCGCTTAAATACACACACACGCATATATATATATATATTTTTTTATTTTTGTTGAAGCTTGGGATTGGGCATCTTACCGAATGCCAGACATTCACATGTTATACAATACATTTGAACAGAGAGATCTTTTTGAGCTCCCAGCCGTCCTTTTAGTGCTCTTATTCGAATCTCTCTTGCACTTGGTTCACTGGATATATCTGTCAGGTAGTTGTTTAAGTTAATTTCATGAGTCTAGTTGCTCCCTAAATTACTGGATTTATGGAGATCTTCCTAAGATTCCAATTTCTTTTCATGCCATACATAATATATATATATATATATATATATATATATATATATATATTATGTATGGCATGAAAAGAAATTATCAATCACATTACTTAATATATATATATATATATATATATATATATATATATATATACTATCTATACCCTGCCACGCGTTGCTGTGGCTAAATTTGGTGTAATGGAAAAATCTAAAAAAAAAAAAAAAAGAGAAAACGCATGTTTCTTATATTCTTAGTACAGAAATTCATTCCAAAAGTGTTTCAAAAAATATGAAAATGACAAAAAAACGGTACTCTTGCAGAATCTGACCTGGATCCTTAGGAGTTTCCATCAATCATTTTTTAATATCTTAATATTTTTTTAATTTTTAATATTTAAAAACACAGTTAGATGATAAACAGTCACTCTTATAAAATTTCACGGAAAACGGGCGTGTAACTTTCTAGGTTATTGACTTTGAACAAACCAGACGTTTGATTTATATATATATATATATATATATATATATATATATATATATATATATATATATATATATATATATAGATAGATAGATAGATACATACATACATACATACATACATACATACAGGGTGACCCGTTTCTTAGTGTTTTGTCCGAATTAAATGAAACTTTGGTCATAACTAGTTTATTATATTCAAACATCACATCAAAACACTAGGGTCTTTGGCCTTTTTTTCTCCGTTCTACAGCATATGTTCTAGATGCCCCCACCCTTTAGCTTTTTTTTTTTTTTTTGTCACCCTGTATACACTGCTGATCAAAAATTTAAGACTACCTGAAAATCTTTAAAAAGAAACCTTTCTTTTAAGGATAGATTTTAAACACTTCCGGCTTAAGGTTACTAATACTACAATCTAAAAGGTTATGGAAACAAAAAGGTACGTCCCAAAAAAATTATTTACAAATTTGCATTTTTATTAAATTAGGCTTTATACACATGATCAAAATTATGAGACCAAGAGAATAAATTGTTAGATTTATGGTAATTCTAATAGTTTTAGTTCAGTTAGAGATTAGCAATCACTGTGTAAAGGTGTTACCATGCCTAAAGCAAGAAAACCAACGGAAGTTGAGCGCTCTCGAATTCTAGGATTCTATAAGCAAGGTTTGTTACAGTGAGCGATAGCAGTAAAACTGTTATTTGCAACTGTCTAAAGAATTATGGAAAAGCTAATTCCTTTATTAGCCCCACTCCCAATTTCCCTGCATTGAGTAGGAGAATCAGACGGGTTGTTATGAATGATAGATGCTGATTGCAGTACAATAACCATCAGACGACACTTACAACAAAAAGGCATGGTAAATAAAAAGCGTAAACAAATTCCTCAATTGCTTCCATGTCACAAAGTGGACCGCTTAAGATTTGGTCGTGAATACCAAACCTGGGACATTGAGAAGTGGAAGAAAGTTCTGTTTTCTGATGAGAAAAATTCAATTTAGATGGTCCTGATGGCTTCCAGCGAAATTGCCATGGCAAAAACATGCCCCTTGAAATTTTTTCAACATGTCATTGTGATGGAAGGTCCGTAATGGTATGGCTGCCTTTTCTCACATAGGGACAATGGAGCTCTAGGTGGTGCAGGATCGTCATACAGCAGCTGGTTATGTAAGCATGATACAAAAAACATCTTTGATGATGGAGGCTCATCGTTTGTATGGGAATGGATGGTTATTCCAACAGGATAATGCTGCAATCCAAATTGCAAAACGGACCTTGAGCTTTCTCCAAAAAAATGGAGTCCATCTCTTGGGACATCCTGCTCACTGGACTTGAACGCAATTGAAAATGTTTCGGGGTGAATGACAAGAGAGGCTTATTGAAATGGTAAACAATATTCAACAAAAAATGAACTTCGTGGGGCCATCTTCAGAAACTAGAGCAGGATCCCCCGCACCTTAATGAGAACCCCTTATTTCTAGCATGCCCCAAATAAATTTTGAAGTCATCAAAAGCAGTGGAGGGAGAACTCATTATTAAGTTTGATTATTGAATGTTTTCATACACTTTTCATACAATTTAATAGAATGTTGATCATGCGTAAAAAGCCTAATTTAATAAAAAAGTAAATTTTAAAAATAAATCTTTGGAATGTAGATTTTTGTTTCCATAACCTTTTAGATTGTAGTATTGGTAACCTTAAGTCGGAAGAGTTTAAAATCTATTCTTAAAAAAAAGTTTTTTTTAAAGATTTTTAAGTGGTCTTAAATTTTGGATCAGGTGTATATATATATATATATATATATATATATATATATATATATATATATATATATATATAAAAGTGAACGTGTCTGTCTGTGTGTCTGTCTGTCTGTCTGTCTGTGTACATTTCCCTACGCAATAACTCTGTCAATGTTTAGTCTATAGACTCGAAATTTGAAATACCGGGTACTGAGATTTGGGAAAATCGATGTGACGGGTGTCAACCAGAAATTTGGCTGTTAAGGGGTCAAATTTCAACGATTTGACCTTTAAGAACTCTACCAAACTCCTCCGACAATTTTGGGTCTAGACACTTGAAATTTTAGATATAGGTTCCTTGAACCTGGATCTAACTTAATAAAGTGATTTGAGTCCGAAACTATAAATTTTAAGAGGTCATAATAGGGGTCAAAGTTTTAAAAAATTAACCATTTTTTTTTTGTTTTTTTGCTTTTTATTGCACAGCATACACCTCCAAACACCCGAGCAACGCCGGGCACCCTCGCTAGTATATATATATATATATATATATATATATATATATATATATATATATATATATATATATATATATATATATATATTGGAAAAAAAGGTACTAGCAGAGTACTCTATTATAAGGAGAACATTCCAAGAAAGTATTATTTATATTTTTCTTTTCAGAAAGTTTAGATAAGTCATCGATACCGTCGGTTTTAAATCCGATAATAGGGAACCCTTTTAGGTCCCCTATATCTAACTTTTTTAGCCCTAAATATATATATATATGTGTGTGTGTGTGTGTGTGTGTGTGTGTGTGTGTGTGTGTGTGTGTGTGTGTGTGTGTGTGTGTGTGTGTGTGTGTCTGTCTATAGAACACCGCAAAATGATTATAAAAACGCGAGAGTGTCGAATGCTCAGTCCATCAAGTCCAAAGTAGAAGAACAGCGGTTTGCATCCCATGAGTTTTGGCGAATAACAAACAACAAACAACATCCTAAATAGATGCATGTCCTCTATCCCGGCCATCAATAAAAGGACTGGGTGATTTCGTCAGCATCTGAAAAAGTCATCTCTTTGCCAAGAACTTTGCATGAAATTCAACCTTATGCGATCAGGATCTTCTACCCCACGAATTCTCTCCCAAGACTGTAAATAATCTGAATAACATCTACATATCTGTTCGTGATATTGTCACACTCATCAAGAACCTTGATACCAGAAAAGCAACTTTTCCTGACTATATTCTAGTTATAATACTCAAAAAGCTGCAATCGGAACTAGCACAAATTCTTGTAAAGCTTTTCATGAAGGAGAAATGCTTCCAAACACCTTGTAAAAATGGTCACTCTTTTGCATCTCAGTACAGACCAATTAGTCTTCTTTGTGTAATTTGCTTAAACCCGTATTACATAAAAAATGATAACCCACATTAGCAAAAACAATCTACACAGTGACAAGAAATATTGTTTCCGTCCAGCGAGATGTATAGCTGATGTTATGACAGTAATTGCATCATAACAGGATCAGAGAAGCTATCGATGGGAGTTTCTTCTCAAGAGAAATAGTTCTTAACATATCAAAGACATTTGATAGAGTTTAGTATAAAGGTCTACTTCACAAGATTTATAGCGGTGGAATATCTGAGAATGTCTTCTCAATCATCGAATTTTTTTCTCCCCGATAGTCGTCGCTGGGCAAAAGTCTGAAGCTCAAAGTATCAATGCTGACGTACTTCAAGGATCCGTCCTAGGCCCAACTCTTTTCCTGATCTTCATCAATTATCTCTTAAATCACATTCTAAGTTCATTCGTCGACCCATACGCAGATGACACTATCATCTATGGTAATACTTCAATTAAGATAAAGGTTTTTATTCCCAGACCTTGAGCATGTAGTGCAATGGGGTAAAAAAGTGGCTGGTTAATTGTAACGCATCCAAAACCATTCTTTTATCTTTTCACAATAAATATTCTGATCCCCATTTGGCCCGAATTGATATGAATTGCTCTCATCTAAAAAGAGCGCCTTGTTTTGACAGACTTCTGGATCTGACCTTTACTCCTGACATGAAAAGGAAGATTTACATCAAATATGTTGCCAAGATTGCCAGAAAAATCGGTTAGACAATTCTATCATTTCAAAAAGTACCTAACTCCCGACGCAATCCTCTACCTGCATAAGAGCCAGATAAGTCCTCAAATGAAGTACAGCTACCACATCTGGGCGGCAACTGCTCGGAGCATCCTATCCTCTCTTTGTAATGTAGCTGCAACATACAAACATAAATAAATATATCCTAGTCTGCATTTTTTTAAACTCGTAATTTGTTATTGTCTCCCCTCCCCCATCTTGACACCAACTTAAAAGTCTCTTGGTTTGGCTCACTACACACCGATCGTAGGCAGCCATTTCTTATAAATCAATCTTTTTCGACCGCACTTCTTCTTCCTTCATTTTATACGTCCATCTCCTTCTGTGCCGACTTTGTTTCTCCCCGACCACATGGTGTCCTTTCTTTTTCTTTTTTCTTTCTACGCCAGCTTGCGGACACTTGCTAATTTGCATACGCGCTCAAACGCTGCTACTGCTGCTAATATAATAACTTGACATCCATTCTTCCACTGCTGATGATAGTTTCCCACGCACTCTCACGCTCTCTATTACAAAGTTCAAAACCGGCTTCGAAATCTAGTAGGCGATCCCCTTTTTTCTTCTCTCTTTACTCTTTCCCTAAGAAAAGACGTTGTGATTTTGTCTGTACTCTATCGTTATTTTTATGGCAAGTGCTCGTCTGAGCTACAATCTATGGTTCCCGTTGCCAAACTTTCACAAAACACACTCGTCTCGCTATGATGACTATCAACAGTTTTCCCCAATCTCTATCTGTGCCTAAACCTGAACACAAATTCCATTAAAAAAAGCGTATTTCCTAGAACTGCCTGTCTGTGGAACTCTGTTCCGTTGGCCTGCCTTCGGGCTGACTACAATATTGTCGTAAACATCTAGTAAAAAGTAAACAAGTTCCCATTGAGCCGTTCTCCTAAATAGTTCATTTATATCTCACTTTCTCCAATATTAATACGCCGTTGTCTCAGTAACTACCGTACACTCATTAACTCTATCATCGAGTGGCTTTCGGGCCTTAATAAGTTGTGACTTCCATATGAAAAAATGTTCATGAAAATTTGTAGATACATAATGTATATACATGAAGTAATTCTCAGATGCTTAGAAAGTGCATTGTACATAACTTTTAACAACGTTGTTATCGCAAACAATGACAACAAATGAAGAAAACATTTATGAAGGATAAATGATGACATGGTTAAGATATTCTATTCGTAGCTTAGCACCCAATTACTATCCTTACGGTCGTGGTTTCGAATCATGTACTAGTCAGTCAAGCTGCTGAGCCAAACTAACAGCGAAATTCTTATCCCTTAGTAATAAGTTTATCTACGAATGTACATTTATATCTATTTATCTATTTCTCTCTTTCTCCCTCTCTCTCATTATCTCTCTCTATGCAATATATATAATTGTATTTAAAAAAATAATATATATATATATATATATATATATATATATATATATATGTATGTATGTATATATAATATATTTATTTATACACCAATTGTTTGCTACATATCTGCTTACAATTTTCTGAAGTGATCTCTAGCTGGAGATCCTACGCCATTAGGCTAGTAGGGCAAGAGTACTTCTTGTATGCCCAGTCCAAGAACACCTGCTTATAATAAAACGAGTATAGGAAAAAGGTTTATTTTTAACTTGTTTTGTTTTTGTCTTTTTTACCAGATTGAAGAAGAAAAAAACGAGAAAGTAATACAAATGGGAAAGAGAAAGGATAAAATAGAGAAGGGATAGAAATATGTGCAGTCGGAAATTTCTCTTCTTCTTTTTTTCCTCCCATTTTAGTGCTTTAGTTGTTTCCGTTTTCTTTCTCTTTGTTTTTTCTCCCCTGAAAAAAAATTGCTAGATAAAAATAACTCTTACTTATACCATTTTTTTTTATAAAACAAACATATACTCATGGACTAGGCATATCATAAGTATTCTCGCCTACTAGCCTGATAATGTAGAATCTGCATATAGAGATCGCTACAGGAACATATATGCAAATATATAGCTAATAATGTCTGTATAAGTAGACATATAAAACGTTCTGTTCAGTCATCGTTTAGTAATTTTAATGTTATGACGTGAAACGGTTAAATTTCAAATCTAGAATTCTTATCATATGCAAGACAAAGAATACATTTCAATAAGTATATTTCTTTAACCTATATGTTTACCCATTTCCTCAGAGGTAAAAACATTAGCAAATATTATAAATGGTTTATACCTAATTTGCTAAATGCAATAAACAAAGAAAACCATAATTAAAAGTTTATGATTTTCTATGTTTATTGTTTTTATTCATAATTTATTCCTTTACATCAATTGACCCTTACAGTTCTTGACAGTGTCTGTTTCGTAGCACAAAATCAATCACTTAATTATTATATCAATTAGTGAATCTATTATGCCCTTAACTCATCAGAAGAAATAGCAACAATCAATCCACCAAACGAATTAAAATGTGATACCACACACACACACACACACACACACACACATATATATATATATATATATATATATATATATATATATATATATATATATATATATATATATATATATATACAGGGTGAACAGAAAGTCCTTGGACCATTTTTAGTTTTAAAATTAAATATTGTTAAAATCACTTTTTCTCTTTTCGAATAAAGTAAGTATTTAGTCTAACTATTGATCTAATTATTTTCAACAGCAATATTAAAATAATTTTGTTTAAACTATCAGAAAAATGAGCAAACGAGAGGCCATAATTCAGCTTCATTGCGCGGGAAGGACAAACTCAGAGATTATTAAGCTCTTGAAAGTGGCTAAATCCACCGTGTACCATGTTGTGAACAGATTTAAGGAACTTGGTACATCTGAAGACCGTCCTAGGAGTGGAAGACCTCGCACTGCTCGAACAAAGAAGGTGATTAAAGCTGTCCGAGAGAGGATAAGGAGGAACCCGAAGAGATCTGCAAGACAAATGGCTAAAGACATGAATGTGAGCCAGTTGTCCCCCTACAAGATGAGAAAGAGACAGTACCTCACACCTACCCAAAACACAAGAGACTTGAAAGAGCAAAGCTTCTTCTTGGAGAACTGAAGGCTGGCATGGCAGAGCGAGAGACCGTTTTTTCTGATGAAAAACTCTTCACAATTGAAGCGACTGTTAACAATCAGAACGACAGAGTTTACGCAAAATCTTCAGCAGACATTGATGACTCCGTGAGAATAGTTTTCCGCCGACAAAAGCCGTCTACCCTCATGGTGTGGGCTGCAGTCTCCAAATCTTGGAAGTCGCCTCTGATTTTCGTGGAGCAGGGGGTTAAGATCAATACAGATCGCTACATTAACGATATTTTGGTTCCAGCATTTGATGAGATGAAGAAACACTTCAAAGATCAGCCTTTAACCTTCCAACAAGATGGAGCACCATCCCACACGTCCAGAAAAACTCAGGACTGGTTCCAACGTCATTTTCCAAGATTCTGGAGTAAGGAGATGTGGCCTCCTGCATCGCCTGATTTGAATCCCATGGATTTTTCGATGTGGTCTTTGTTGGAGGCAAAGGTCTGTTCTGTTGCTCATCCAAGTGTTGATGCTTTGAAGACATCTCTTCTGAGTGAATGGGCTAAAATACCTCAGGAAACGCTGCGTGCCTCGGTTGGTAACTTCAGACAGAGAATTGAACGTCTAATCGAAAGGAAGGGACATCACATTGAAAATAAATAATTTGAATTTATTCTTGGTTTCCTAACTTATAATTTTCATTCATGTTTAATTTATATTTTTGTAATTTTCTATTAATAAACCACTTTTGAATTGGTCCAAGGACTTTCTGTTAACCCTGTATATATATATATATATATATATATATATATATATATATATATATATATATATATATATATATATATATATATATATATTTGCCTACGCGGTGTGTATAAATAAATCTATTTCCGTGTACAATAACATTTTTATTTTAAATTCCACTCAACTATATATTATATAACAACTATGCATAAATATAATTCGACATAATAGTTAAATGAAACCAATCATCTAATAAAATCTATAAAAAATGAATGAATTATTAACGCTCATTTTTAAAGGAATATGCAAATTAGTTAACTTTCATGTAAAAGTTCGTATATTTATAATTAAAAAGTTCGTTTTAATGATCTGAAACAGAAAAAAGTAGGGTTTTAATATCAATGTGAGAGTGAGAAAAAAATTCAACATAGGTAGATAGATATGTATAGTTAATGCCATTGGATTTACGGATTTTAATTAATATTTCCAACCAAACCCACAGTGTGGATATATTTTACGGTTTAATTACACCATTGTACGTTGCGCTTCAATCTACATATCCTTCTTTGATCTATATTTTCTTTTAGGACATTAATCCTCTCTAACTTTAAAGAGTTCAATCTATACACTAACCAACAAAATCTTTACTCACCTTTATATATATCATTCTACTGTTTTACTCTTAGGCTAAGAGTTATTCATTAAAACTCCATGAAATAAGTACATTATTATCTCTATTAAGCAACATTTACTTATTAAATGTCAGTAATGTTCATATACCAATTAAACCAAAGTCAATATTACCTGATCCGGTTACTTAAACTCAACGATTACCAGCATTTATAATCGAGCATATATATTGTAACTTCGCAATAACCAAGACAACGATCTATTATAACATGTTTATCATAAGATGTATTTCTTCAGTGTCACAATCATTTTTTAACCATTTGGACAAGCTTAAACATTATTTCGTTAAAAGATATTCTAAAATAACTAATCATCAGACACAAAATACAACCGCAATATATATATAAAAATATACACACTTTCTTATTTTTTCCAAATATAAGCAGCGATAAGTATAATAACCATTAGACCAGTTTGACACGGTGTATAAAACGCGTTTTCAAACCTAGTTATTCTTAACATAAGGAAGCTGTCATATTTCATGACCCCGCATGGGCATTCGTAAAACAGTTGACAAGCAGATAAAATTCCGCTGACGCTATCCAAGTAACAATTTTTCAATTTGGATTCCTTAGCAGCACTTTTTTCTGGATGGAAACCGATTAAAAAGTTTTGCACGTGTCTGAATACCCTATATACCAAATTTCAAAACTGCAGATCAAAAATACGCTGAGTATATAGGTTGAGAAGTGTTTTAACACACACATTCTCACTTATATATATATATATATATATATATATATATATATATAAGTGAATAAATTATTAAAATATTTAAAGTTCGATAAGATCCTTTTATATAATTTAAAAAGAATAAACGCTAATTATCTCCCCTTGATCATTTTATTAGACAAATAAGATTATCTCCCCTTATTTTTTTTTTTTTAATCTTTACTAACATATTCTAACTGCTAAAAACGTTCCATTGGCGTTCGCTTTGAAAATTCAACATTTCGTGCATTTATAAGCTACAGTCAACATCCAAATGAATGCTTTGACGATAATTACGGTTTTCAAAAGGCGAACAATTAAAAGGTATATATATATATATATATATATATATATATATATATATATATATATATATATATATATAATTGTTATCTTTTATAAAAACATATTATTATAACCTCATATTTAAACAAAATTCAGATTTTTAATTTTATTCTATTTTTATTCTCAGCCCATATTACTTTGCTTATCAACATTAATAAGTAACTATTTTCCTTTGTATTTTAATATTTTCCAGATACATCTGCCTTACATAAAAAATGCTAGGTTCATTTATGTTGTCTTTTATATATAAAAACCCCCAACCAATACTTTTGCTGATGAGGAGACTTTGTTTTAAAAAAACTATATGTCAAAATTATTGTC